>NW_005871435.1:0-68181 GCF_000147115.1 Myotis lucifugus | reverse complement strand
AGAGCCTTCTGCTCAATTTCAGAGTCCACCATGCACCGAGTAGTATGCTAGGAACTTTGTACATGGTATCATATTTTCTTTTCTTTTGAAAAAAAAATATTTTTATTGACTTCAGAGAGGAAGGGAGAGGGAGAGAGAAATAGAAACATCAATGATGAGAGAGACTCAGTGATGGGCTGCCTCCTGCACGCTCCCTACTGGGGATCAAGCCTGCAACCCGGGGACGTGCCCTTGACCAGAATCGAACCCGGGACCCTTTAGTCCACAGGCCGATGCTCTATCCACTGAGCCAAACCGGCTAGGAACACAGTATCATTTTCTTATCACACAAACTCTGCCAGGTAGATGTCTTTGCCCTGCTTCACTGAGGAGGAACCAGAGCTTAGGTTTAGTGACTCGCCCAAGGTTGCAGAGACAGGAAGCCATGGCTGAAGGACTCATCCCCAACTCTGCCTCTGGCTCACGGCCCAGAGGCCACTCCGGGACCCTGATCTCTGTGCCCATAAGGAATCTGGTTGTAACTGCCCTGTTCCAGGTGGTGCTCTTCTGGACTATGATGCTGAGCGGCCCTTTACCCAGAGCCCTGCAGAACGCAGAGCACCCGACTCTGCAGGCCAGCGCCTGCGACGCCCTGTCGTCCATCCTGCCAGAAGCCTTCAGCAGCCTGCGG
The DNA here is from genome assembly GCF_000147115.1 of Myotis lucifugus. Lineage (NCBI taxonomy): Eukaryota > Metazoa > Chordata > Mammalia > Chiroptera > Vespertilionidae > Myotis > Myotis lucifugus. The sequence goes on along the minus strand of NW_005871435.1, from coordinate 67,511 downwards.
GTAACGTCAGGAGTGGGTTCCCAGCCTTCAGTGGCGCCATCACAGCTCCAGTTTGATTTTGATTCTTTCTCATTTTGAACCAGTTTTCCACATCATCTCTGAGGAAACGTGCTTATTCTACTTGAGTGTGGGGTGAGGGCAATGGGAAAACTTAAAACCTTAATGTCTCGGGAAAGTTTTTCCTCCCCATGCAGAGATTTCAGATCCAGAAGTTAGAAAGACCTGGGTTTAAATTCTAGCCTTTCCATTTTCTGGCTCTTTGATTATCTTAACTTCTCTAAAACTGCCTTTATCATCTCTACCTAAAATGGGAATTATGTGAGTAACAACAAGAAGTATGTGAAAATACTTAGCTGGTGCCCAATCCATATGGTATTCAAACCACTCCTTTCCTCTAGTTCTCAATGGCATTTGCATCTGTTTTCACTTATATAAATTAGCTTTTGAAAAAATATTTTTTTTTATTGATTTCAGAGAGGAAGGGAGAGGGAGAGAGAGAGAAACATCAATGATGAGAGAGAATCATTGGTCAGCTGCCTCCTGCATGCCCCTCATTGGGGATCGAGCCCACAACCCAAATATGTGCCCTTGACCAAAATCGAACTCAGGACCCTTAAGTCCACAGGCCAACGCTCTGTCCACTGAGCCAAACTGGCTAGGGCTAAATTAGCTTTATAAAGAAGGCAGCTTTAATGAAGTAGGAGAATAAAATGACCTAATTCACACAGCTGTACAGGTTAAATGAGCACAGATGCTGTGTGTGCCCTGCACCCAGTCGGTGCTCAGACATTAACTGGATCTGAAGCGAACCTTTGCTCTCTACCAAGGTAGCCTCAAGGTCTCAGTTGTGTTTAACTCCTGAATGCGAACTCAGACACAGACATGACATACCACAGTCACTTGTCAAAGACCCACTCATTGTATTTCATTCTCGCTTTCCTTTGCCAACCTTTCTCACTGCAGAGTGACTGGCAGATCCTGTGCATCACAGTGCTGCTTGGGCTGAACGACAGCAAGAACCGTTTAGTGAAAGCTGCAGCCTCACGGGCCCTCGGAGTCTACGTGCTTTTTCCCTGTCTCAGACAGGTCAGATGAGCCTGTGCAGCTCTTCAGCGCCTCTTTTATAGTCCATGTCAGTCCTTTTTTGTTGGTGGATGTAGAGCTCTTAAGTTGGACAGTAAAGGAGGTTAAACTGCTTTGTAATCTGGTTTCCTTACTTGCCACTAAAATCTGGGAATACCTATAGTTCATTTATTTTTAATTACTTAGCACACTGCCCAGGACCCTAGATGCCCAGTAAATGTCTAATGAATAATTGAAAAACATGAGATGGGGCATTACCATGTGGTAGTAATAATTTAGAAGGCTGATAGAGTTTTTACTAAGAAGGAGATAAATTTCTCTTACTTGTGACATCTCACTAAGTAAATAGGATGTGTTTTGGAAATGCATTCATTGGCAACATCATTTCTCAAGGTGGAGATCTATCCAAGTACAGAATTCATAGGTAACTCTCGCAGGCCAGGGAATAAGATATTTGTGCTTAGGCTTCTCAGGTGTGTGTGGCACATACCAAAATCATGGGAGACCTTCCCCTGGGATTTTAATGGGTGTCCACATTGTAATATATACAAAGAATAGTAAATGGATGAAGTAAATGAATTTTGATTTCCAAATAGAAATTTGTGGTAAAGGTTTATTACTTTATCTGAAAATAAACTGAGAATTTCCAAGGTAGCAGTGTGAACTTCTAAAGTAACTACATCATTTTGTTTTGTTTATCTTATAGGATGTCATATTTGTTGCAGACACAGCAAATGCAATATTGATGTCACTTCAAGACAAGTCTCTGAATGTCCGGGCCAAAGCAGCCTGGTCCCTGGGCAACCTGACAGACACTCTGATTGTCAACATGTAGGTGACTCAGCTCATTTCCCCTGTGTAACTTCTGAGGCTGAGGTCCCTACTATAAAGGAATTAACAACAATTTACCCATATTATGTAGTCAGTCTTCCTGGCTTGTTTGTTTTATATTCCTTGAAGTAATGAGATTAGTAAGCTTAATATCTATATATATAAAAGCCTAAGCAACCATGGACCATTGGACGTTTGACCAGTAGCTATGACACGCACTGACCACCAAGGGGCAGACGCTCAACGCACAGGCATGGAAACATGGAACAGACTGATGAGTCTCAGAGGGGAAGGGGGAGGGGGAAGAGTGGGAAAAGATTAACCAAAGATCTTATATGCATACTAGAGTCCCAGTGCATCAGTGGGGTCCCTTGGCCTGACCTGCAGGGATTGGGCCGAAACCCAAAGTCTGACATCCCCTGAGGGGTCCCAGATTGTGAAAGGGTGCAGGCCAGACCAAGGGACCCCACCGGTGCACAAATCCGTGCACCAGGCCTCTGATATATGTATAAAAATACTATATGCTGGTAAGAAATATATCCAACATTATAGAAAATGTGGAAACACAGAAGTGGAAATCCAAAACCTCTGTAATGGTTGCCCTACTTTTTAAAAATCACATTTGCATGTTTTTGTTTTTTTTAAAACATTTTATTGATCTTTTTACAGAGAGAGAGGGAGAAGAATAGAAAGTTAGAAACATCAATGAGAGGGAAACATCAATCAGCTGCCTCCTGCACACCCTCCTACTGGGGATGTGCCCGCAACCAATATACATGCCCTTGACCGGAATCAAACCTGGGACCCTTCAGTCCGCAGGCCGACGCTCTATCCACTGAGCCAAACTGGCTAGGGCCATATTTGCATGTTTTTAAGTAATATATTCACAGGTTAGAAAATATCAAACAGTACAAAGGGATAGTCAGTGTGAAGCCTTTCTCTTATCTTAATCTCCTAGTATCCTTCCCCAGAGGCAACTCGTTTCTCATACAATCATATACAAATTTAAAGTGTCCTGCTTTTTGTCGCTTAACTTTAACATATAACATATATAAGCATTCTCCTGATTTCTGCTGACTTTTTATAGATCATTACTTATTGCAGTCATCACCGTACAATGATTATTTAACCATTTCCCTATTATTGGACATTTACATTGTGTTAGGCTTTTGCATGAAATCTCCATTTAAGTTATTTCTATTGGTTACATTCCTAAATGTGGACCTTCTAGGTCAAAAGGTATAAACTATAAGTTCTCCATATAAGCAGGACAGATTTGTTAAGCTGTTTTCCTAAAGTTTTTATAGTTATACTAAGTGAATATATTTCAGTGTATCTACATTTTAATGGGTTTTACCTTTTAACATGTTTTGCCTGCTTTGGGGGGAACAGGGAAACACCAGACCCCAGTTTCCAGGAAGAGTTCTCTGGCCTCCTGCTCTTGAAGATGTTGCGATCAGCTATAGAAGCTTCCAAGGATAAAGACAAGGTAGACGCACAACAAAATCTAGTGTTTGTCAGGTAGATACTTAGTGTATTATAGCTTCATTCCACCAGGTAGATCCCTGTTCAAGGAGAGTTAGTGTGCGTTCAGGGTATAAAGTGGCCCATACTTGTACAGTTTGTTTCTTATCTCCTATCTCATAAAAAACATCAGTGGCAAACAAAAAACATCAGTGCCATTTGTAATGCTACTCCATGATATGTCCATGTTTTAATATAAGTCCAGTTTTTTCAAAAAATCTTTAAGTAGAATGGACAAGTCACAAAGGTGAGCAGCCTTGGTTTTTAATATCCGCTGTTACTCTAATAAGTTTAAAAAGCATAATCCTGGGCTTTAGGATCAGGCAGACATGGTTCAAATCCTGGCTTGCCCTTTAGTGGTGGGTGACCTTTGGTGCATTATTTAACTTCTGTGAAGGTCAGTTTCCTCATTTCTAACATGGAAGTTGTTACATATACCTCATTGGACTCTGCGATATCTAATCTTAAATACCTAACACAGTACCTGACCCATATCAAGTATTGGTTCTGAAAACCTGGGAAGCCCTACCTCAGACTAACTCAATCCAAATTTCTGATGTTAGGGTCTGGGAATTGGTTTTAAAAAAGAAAGCTCCCAGATGATTCTAGTATGCTACAAAGAAGAAACTATTTTTCTCTAGTAGAAAAGCATGGACTGGGATTATGAAACCCAGCGTCCCCCCCAGCTCTGCTGCAAACCGGCGGTGTCCTCTTGCCCCGGGGCTCCCTGCCATCTCTAACTCGAGGGAGATGGATATCTCTGAAGTCCAGTCTGACACTGAAATTTCAGGGTGAGGAACCTCTGAGAATCTCACCTTTCTGGAGGCTCAGAGTGTGAGCCAGGCCAGACCTTGCGGAATTTTGAGAACTCGCACCTTTACGGGCTGCATTTTTCATTAGCTCTCTGGTTTCAAGACATCTAGGGCCTCCTGTGTGTTTTAAAGCCGACATTATACTTTCTGCAATATCTCTTTGGCAAAACAGGCTTCTAATGCTTTTATGTTTATTCTAGGTTAAAAGTAATGCAGTCCGGGCCCTTGGAAATTTGCTTCATTTTCTACAACCATCTCATATAGAAAAACCCCAATTTGCTGAAATCATTGAGGAGTCTATCCAGGCCTTGATCTCTACTGTTCTGATTGAGGCTGCCATGAAAGTCCGATGGAATGCTTGTTATGCTATGGGAAATGTATTTAAAAATCCTGCTCTTCCATTAGGTAAGATAGTTCTCAGCTCACTGGCGGAGGGCCTCTTTGGCCAGCACACGCCATCTATATTGTTACTAAAGATGTTCATCACAATATTATTTATCACAGTATTAGAAAAAAATGGAAACATACTGAACACCCAAGTTTAGGGGAATTGTCTGAGATCAACCATGGTTTATATATTCATTGGGATATTTTGTTGCCATTTAAAATGATGTTTACAGCCTGGCTGGTGTGGCTCACTTGTTTCAACATCATTCTGTGCACTGAAAGGTTGCCTGTTCAATTCCTGGTTAGGGCACAAGCACAAGCTGCAGCCTTGATCCCCAGTAGGGGGTGTGCAGAAGGCAGCCCGTTAATGTTTCTCTCTCCCTTCCCTTCCCCTCTCTCTAAAAACCAATTTAAAAATATATATGTATAAATATATATATATTTTATTAATCCTCACCCAAGGATATTTTTTCCCCATTGATTTAGAGAGAATGGAAGGGAGGGAGAGAGACAGAAAGAGAAACATTGATGTGAGAGACATCAATTGGTTGCCTCCCGCATGCTCCCCGACCGGGGCCGGGGACCAAGCCTGCAACCCAGGTACATGCTCGTGACTGGAATTGAACTCACGACCCTTCAGTTCCCAGGCTAACACTCTAACCACTGAGAAAAAGCCAGCTAGGGCCAATTAAAAATCTTTTTATAAGTACCCAAAAAATGTGGCTGTAATTCTTTAAAAAAAACAAACCATAAACTGACAACTTGAGCACTAATGTATATGTTTCCTTCTGCATGCCCCTCTCCTTCTCCCCCTGTTGATTTCTAAATCTTCATTCTCTTTAATGACTGGATTCTTCTAGGAACAGCTCCGTGGACCTCCCAGGCCTACCATGCCCTGACATCGGTTGTGACATCATGCAAGAATTTCAAAGTGCGCATCAGGTCTGCCACCGCCCTTTCCGTCCCAGGCAAGAGAGAACACTATGGGTCTGTGGACCAGTATGCTCAGATCTGGAACGCATTGGTCACTGCCTTACAGAAGAGTGAAGACACCACAGACTTCTTGGAATTCAAGTACTGCGCCAGCTTACGGACCCAAATCTGTCAGGCGCTGCTTCACCTCTTGAGCTTGGCCAGTGCCTCAGACCTTCCTTGCATCAAAGAAACCCTTGAATTGAATGGGGACATGGTCCAGTCCTATTTCCTACAGTTTTTAAAATCAGGAGCAGAGGGAGATGACACTGGAGCACCCCACAGCCCACAGGAAAGAGACCAGATGGTCAGAACGGCCCTGGAGCACATCAGCAGTGTCCAGGCACTGGCTGGTGACACAGCCAAAAGGGCCATCGTGGCCTTTTTAGACAATATCCTGACTGTTTATTTTGACTCATCTGGATCATAAGTAGCACTCCTAGGATGAACGAATCGGTGAATATTCTACCATACTTTTCAGGGGTCAAGTGGTAACAGGAAGACCCGAGCTGGAGCATCAGATATTCAGGATTGAATCTTAGGGGTGAAAGTAATCCATCCACTGTTTATTTAGAATGACTTAGCAGCTGGTTAAATTTTTCTAGCCCTGGCCAAGTAGCTCAGTTGGTTAGAGCATCGTCCCCTTAAACCAGCGTTGCAGGTTCAATCCTTGATTAGGGCACATACAAGAAGCAACCAATGAATGCATAAATTGGAATAACAAATCGATGTTTCTCTGTCTCCATCCCTCCCTCCCTCCCTCCTTCTCTCCCTCTCCCTCATTTCCTTTCTCTATAAAATCAAATTTTAAAAAAAATTTAATGTTTTCTAACAGGGCTCAGCCACTTTAGAGGGTGCATTGGCCATGGTCCAGGATGTTGGAACCTCTGTCCCATGCATCCAGGAGCCAAGGAGTTGGGTTGTAGTGTGGGCTGGGCAGATTGTGGGGTTGTGAAGGGTGTTACATCTCAGAAGTTTAACAACAAAAGACAGCAAAAGGATTTAGAAATTTTGTCTGTGGGAATTGTCTTTTGTAATAAACCATTGAAAAATGGCGTGTCTATAATCTCCTGTTTTTATCAAGTTGCATTTATAGAAAGCTGCACTGAACTCCCCACGTGCCCACCCCAGAAACCCCCTCCATGCCTCCTGAAGGAAGAGGCTTGTTTTCTTGTCATTTTCATAAAAGTAAAAATGTGTCATGTACAGCTTAGTCCTGGTTCTTTGGGCTTTCACTGGTGGGATTCTTGATAAAATATTGTGAAATATTTTATCAAGAAATATTTGGATGGTTTCATTGGTAAGTCACTCTAATCCTCTGCTTATCTTGAATAAAATCTAGGGGTTTTTTTTTAAGCCTTTTGTTTCTGTGAAGATTTCCAAGTCTGTGAAAACATGTTAGTGTTCATATGCAGGGAAAGACCAAAGGTACGCACTTCTAGAAATTCCAGTAGAAATTCCCCGAGTCTGGGGTACCAGCTTCTGTCCTGATGGAATGCCGACTGTCTTCTCACTGCACATGGTGTGTGTGCACCAGAGACACCCTAGGCTTGTGCCTTAGTAAAGCTGCCATTGTGAAAGGAAGCCACGCAGAGAATAAAGAGATCTTATTTGATGAGAATCAGTAAAAAGTCTGGCTCTGATTCAGAATTCTAAATCAAGAATGCCAAATTCTAAACTTTTTATATTTGTAATCTCTTTTTAACCCTAACCTAAGGATATGTTTTTATTGACTTTTTCGAGAGAGAGGGGGAGAGAGAAACATTGACGTGAGAGAGAAATATTTATCAGTTGCCTCCTGTACTCGCCTCTAAGTGGTATCAAACCTGAAACCTAGGTATGGGCCCTGACTGGGAATCAAACCCGCAACCTTTTGGTGTATGGGATGACGTTCCAACCAGCTGAGCCACCCAGCTAGGGTTCTTTTGATATTTTATTGTTTTTTTAAATATATGTTTATTTCAGAGAGGAAGGAAGAGAGAGAGAGAGAAACATCAATGATGAGAGAGAATGATGGATGGGCTGCCTCCTGCATGCCCTCTACTGGGGATCAAGCCCACAACCCGGGCAGTGCCCTGACCAGGAATCGAACCGTGACTTCCTGGTTCATAGGTCAGTGCTCAACCACTGAGCCACACCAGCTGGGCAATTTCTAATCACTTTTAGAACTTGAGGAGGACACACGTTGTAACTCTTGTGGTATTATCCATAAAGCAGTTGTCCTACGGTTATTACAGGGTGGACAGAAACTTCCCATGGAACACCTGTGTAAGACTTCCTTGATTTTTATATTTGTACATGAATCCAGACCTGGAGCGGAACCTCGCCATCTTTCCAACATAAGAGCTAAGTGAGTTACAGTTATTCACCCAGAATTCGGTTCATCAATACAGTGTAGGGGTTAAGAGCCTAGGCTTACATCCTGGCTCTGCTGCTTCATGTGAACGTCACTTAACCTCTCTGTGCCTTAGTTTTCTCACCTGTAAAATGGGGATAATAGTACTTACCTTATAAGGATGTTATAACTATTAAATTTCATAGTACATAGAAAGTTCTTAGAACAGCTTCTGATACTCAGTAAATGTTAGATATTTACTTTCCTTGAATTTTCAGAACACTAGGCAGAAATACCGTTAACACACTTCCTTGATGACCAACAGCTGGATTCCCCCGACCACTTTTAGGTGAGATGTTAGCTCGGATGCCTCTGGAACCTGGCTGCAGCGGTGTGGAAAGGCACCTCCTCTCACCCTGCGGGAAACGGGCAAGAAAATGGACTAGAAATGGGGGAGGCCACACGCTCCACCGGGAGTAGTAACCACCTGCCTGGTTCTGCCTCAGGCCCCATCCCTGAGGGCCAGTCTCCAGAAAGCACGGGTGGAGTTCACACATGCTGTGGAATTCCATCCGTTGTTAAAGGACAGCTATTTGACCTCTTGTGGGTAAAGGCGGAGAAGTGCCTCGTGGAGTTTCGGGAGGTCACAGGGTGTGTGTAACGCATCTGCCTGGGAGCTGCACAGGGCAGGTGCTCAGGTCCTCCGTGGGCTGAAGTCTCCTTAGAGCAAGGTCAGTGGGGCGGGCTGTCGGGAAGGAGCACCCGTCTGCTCTAGTGCAGAAAGGCGTCCTCGGCTCCAGCACGCGAGGTCGTTATCTTGGGGTTCAGACGCCGGAGAGGGCCCTGCCGAGTTCGGCTCCGTCGGGGGCACTTAGCGAAAGGCAGCGCCCCTCCAGATCCCGCCGCCTGCGTCTGGGGTCCAGCCGGGAAGCGCGGGGGCGCCCCCTAGCGGCCGCCGGGGGCCTCGCTCCGTCCCAGGCTCCGCGGCGCCGCTCAAGTGACCGCGCTCCGGGCCTGCAGCCGCTGTCACTCTACGAGAGGAAGGAACAAGATGGCGGCTGCGGGTCCCGTAGTTCGGCGGGCGTTCTCCCTCCACCGACCCGCCCTCCCGCCCGGCCCCGGGGGCCTTTTCACCCGCCCCAGCGCCCCCACCGCCACCTCGCCGCCCTCCGCTTCCCCTTCTCCCCGCCTCGGCTCCGACATGAGGGGCCGGCGGGGCAGGCCGCACCGGCAGCCCGCGGTCCCGCCACGTTCAGACGCGACCCAGCGGCAGGTTCCGCTCGCGGCACCGCGGCGGCCGCCGGGGCAGGTGGGCGGCGGTCCGGGCTGCGGCGACGCCCCCCACGGCCTTAAGGGGACTGGGGGTTTAGGCAGGTCCCCCCCGCCCCTCCCCCTCGCCCGCGGTTTAAAGTTGCGCTGAGGACGCCTCAGTGGGTCGGGGAGCCTGTGGGTCCCGGGTTGGTCTTCATCCCTGAGCGCCGCCGGGCTCGTTGCAGTGAATGGCCGATGAAAGGGCAAAGCAGGAACCAAACCAAACCAACGTGGTGATGCACCCGCTTCGAAGTCAGTGTGGCAAAATCCAAAATAAAAGTAAGACGTCGCGGGCTCAGGCGGCTGTTGGTCCCTTTGCTTCGCCGGAGAAGCGCGGTGTCCCCGCTGCAGGGTCGGAGGTGCGGTGATCCTGCAGCCGCACTTGCTGAAGACGGGCTTCTGCACCGACTTCCAAGCACACGGCCAAGTATTGGGGGCCTTCCTAGAAATGACCTCTTTTTATCCAATTTCAAGGGATAAAAGCCCTTCCTGGGTCTGTAATAAGTTTCTCCCTGGTGACTCCCTCCAGTTTACTCACAGTCTCTCCAGGCTGGTGCGGAGATGCATTTAAAAAAAAAAAACCCACACAATTACTGCTTTATGTTAAATATGGTAGTTGCATGTTCCTGAATTATGGAAAAAGCATAACTTGTAGCAATACAAGATTTTTTCTTTATGTTTTTTTAAATATATATATTTTTATTGATTTCGGGGAGCGAGTGAGAGAGAAACATAAATGATGAAAGAGAATCATTGATCCTATTGGGGATGAAGCCAGCAACCAGGGCATGTGGCCTGACCTGGAATCCAAGGGTGACCTCTGGTTCATGCGTCCGTGGTTCATGGGTCCACGTTCAACTACTGGGCCACACCCGCTGGGCTCTTTAAATGCTTGTTAACCTGCATTACCTAGGAATCCCGTTTTAAGAGTACTTGTATTTGAGGAAATAGGATCTATAAAAACGAAGGTGTGTCATTTGATTTTTCCAAAAGAGACGAGGGTAGCCCTGGCCCTATACTTATTAGAGAAGTATCAGTATTAAGCCAAGTGTAACCCCACTTAGACGATCCTAACAGCATATGAAAAAAGTCACTTCTTATTCCCAGAATGAAAGACCCGTAGAGACTGATTTACACTATCCCAGGGCATTTTGGCAGGGCAGTTCAGCTAACATTAACTTCTCTTTGAAGGCCTAGCAAATAACATTTAGGATTGATAGCTGTGTATATGCTGAGTTAAATTAAGATTTGTGGTTGGGTTTCCTTTTATGTTTTATTTATTTACTAGAGGCCCGATGCACGAACTCTGCGCAAGGGGCTCGGCCCTCGCAACCGCGGCTTTGTTTGGAAGGTCGTGCAGAAGGACGTCTGGAAGGTCATCTGGCTGTCCGGTTAATTAGCATATTATGCTTTTATTATTATAGATTGTAATACATTTTTTTTATTGATTTCAGAGAGAGAGAGAAACACCAACAATGAGAGTGAATCATTGGTCACCTTCCTCCTGCATGCCTCCTACTGGGGATTGAGCCCACAACCCGGGCATGTGCCCTGACTGGGAATCGAATCATGACCTCCTGGTTCATAGGTTGACGCTCAACCACTGAGCTGCTCCACGGTTTAAAAAAAAGCCACCTTGCATATTTATGTACTTACATGACATTTTGTTTTTCTTAACACTCAGTCGACCTTGTATATACTTGTCCTATCTTTATATGAAATTACAGATTATATGTGCTTATATTAATCTTATATAACCTGCATCTCCTAGCAAAGTGTCTTGCATGTAGCAGTAGCAGATGCTCACCAAAGATTGGTGGGATAAATGATTGTTAGTAGGTGAGAACTTGTAATAGATGAAGGTTTGATCATCTTCAGTGAGTGTTATAACTCTAAATATTTTGGATTTGGGAAACTAAAAATTTTTCTAATTACATTTTTTTTTATTAGTTAAGGTATTACAAATGTGTCCTCATCCCCCCCATTAACCCCCAACTAATTACATTTTGATAGGCAGTTTGACCAGTGAATGTTTTTAGTAGCAGAGTTAGTGTGTTTTGAGCTGCTATTTCATATTGCTTGCCATGCATTTTCCTTTCTTTATTGGATGTGGTGTTAACTTGTTGGATGCTTTACTTTTCAAACACTTTATTTCTCAAGATTATGGTAAAAGCGCACATCATAGTGACCGGTTGTTCAGTTGTTCCGCCGTTCGGTCTATTTGCATATTAGGGTTTTAATATATAGATAGAATAAACTTGCTTAATTAGATCTGCTTTCTGATTTAGCTAAACTTTTTCCAGCCCAGTGAAGCACCCCAACTTCTCTTTCAGGTAACTGTCAGCAACACAGCAGTAAATATCAACACAAAGCAGATTATTATTGTAGATCATGCAGGGAGGACAAAGGGTAAAATATTTCACTGCAGCAGTGTTTGACTATATTCTGTGCAGTGAGAAAACCTGAAGTCATTTTCAAGGTCCACCATTTCTTACTTCTTTTCAGTTGGGTCAAGTTTCTAAACTTTCTAAATCTCTGTTTTCCTAATGAAAAGAAAATAGGATTCTACTGAGTCTCCTATCTACCTACTCCAGGACTTCTGTGAGGATCAAATGAGATGAGGCACATGAAAACGCTTCACAAACATTTGGTTAAAATGTAAAATGTTTGCACCTGGCTATAAAGCAAGTCATGTTCCTGAGCTGAAGAAACTCCAAGGAGGCTAGTCCAGGGGTGGGCAAACTTTTTGACTCGAGGGCCACAATGGGTTCTTAAACTGGACCGGAAGGCCGAAACAAAAGCATGGGTGGAGTGTTTGTGTGAACTAATATAAATTCAAAATAAACATCATTACATAAAAGGGTGCGGTCTTTTTTTTTTTTTAGTTTTATTCATTTCAAACGGCTGGGCTAGTCACTAGGAAGAGGAAGCCAGCAATTGCTACGTGAAATCATTACCTGGCGCCCACAGCAACCGTTTTCTGGCTGGGCTGGGCTGTGGGCCACATTTTGCGCCAGAGGGTCTTGGCACATTGGCTGTGATTTGGTGGGGTATTGCTCTGGGGTGGTGGCGGGGCCTGTGTCCCACTTCGGGAAAGTTGAGTGTTGGTTTGTGGGTGTCAGATCTGCAGTGCCGTTTCTTTTTAAATGGCCAGTGCGCGTCATGGCAGCTCCTGCGTTGAGCGTCTTCCCCCTGGTGGTCAGTGTGCGTCATAGCTACTGGCCAGACGGTCGGATGGACACAGGCTTTTATGTATATAGATGCTGGCTTTAACACCCTAAGTGTCGTCGTCTTCTTCTTCTTCTTCTTCTTCTTCTTCTTCTTCTTCTTCTTCTTCTTCTTCTTCTTAAAGAGAGGAAGGAAGAGAGAGAGAGAGAGAAACATTAATGTGAGAGAGAAACATCGATCTGACCAGCTGTCCTCACATAAGCCCCAACCAGGAACCAAACCCACAACCCGGGCGTGCACCCTGACTGGGAACGAACCTGCCACCTTTTGGTGCGCAGGACGACGCTCCAACCAACTGAGCCACACTGGCCAGGGCTTTTAGGTGCCCTCTCCATGTATGCTCACAGGGTAGAGCTCAGAAAAGCAGCTGTTTGTTACTTTTCTAGATTAAGGGCTGTGTTGAGTGGGGGGCTGGGGGGCGAATATTTTTCCATACCATTATAAAGGGTGATTCACTTGGTTTCAGACTCTCTTTCCCAAAACGAATTGCTCACCCTCCAAACCCCACCTATAGACATTTTGGAGACATCACGGATTCAGTGGTAGCCCCTGTCTGATAGAGTGGCAAATTAAGAATCAGACACGGATCCTACAAATTTTGAGGAAATGGCAACATTTTAGAACTGTAAAGTGTGTCCTCCTCCCCACCCCCCTAACTGCTGTCCATTTTGTAGGTCAGCTACTTTTCTTGGAAGCAGTATGGCCCAGAGGAGGAAGAATGTCTCTCATATTTCAGCTTTCAGGGGTTCAGATTGCCCAAACTGGACTAGCATTTCTGAATTTCCTGGGATGCCAGGCTCTGTGGATTCCTTGGGAAGCTCTGCAGCACCTCCCAAATCCCCACCTCATTTAAAACCCCTGCCACCCCCGTCCCTGGGCTGCTGGTGTCTGGAGCCACAGGGTCTACAGCTCAAATCCTGCCTCACTGTGAGGGGAAGGGGAGGCTTAGTGGGAGGTGGTTGGTCTCTGGTGATTCTGGGAAAAGGCTCAGAACAATGGTAACAAAGGTTGCCTAAATAAAGGTTGGAACCTGAGGCAGGGGAGGGGTGTTTGGTTGCTAAGGGGCACATGCATGACACGGATGCCAATTGTGACAAGGCTGCCAATTGTTGGGCTTCCGTCCAGTGCCTGGGTCACTCACTGTGGCCCACTCACCTGGGTCACTTGCTGTGCCCCACTCACCTGAATCACTCGTTGTGCCCTACTCGCCCTACTCACCTGGGTTGCTCTCTGTGACCCACTTCCCCAAGTCCCTCGTTGTGACCCACTCGGCTGGGTCGCTCGCTGTGCCCTGGACCTCTGCTTGTCATGTCCTGGCTGCACCTCTGGGCCCCCTGGCCCCTGTGTATGTGGCAGCTGTTGTGGCTGCTGGTCCAGGCAGCTCAACCTTCAGAGTTGGCCCTGGACCCTGTCCTGCTGAGCTCCATCCCCTCGGGCCCGACCGAGCCCTGGCTTTTGGATCAGCAAAACCCCCCACCTGAGACTTCAGATGCCTTAAAAGAGGTTAAATCTCTGTTACTCCAACAAGAAGACTCGGCTCTGCCTACAGAGGCCCCTGAGGAAGTGAAACATCCTCCGAACCTTCAGGAGGCCCCAGCTCAGCAAGCCGAAGCCACTTCAACCCAGGCGGAGACTTCAGCTCAGTTCCCACCCCAACAAGGGGCCTCCGCTCGGTCTACAGTGTCCTCTGAGCCACTGAAACCTTGGTCAGTCCACCAAGGAATTCCAGATCAGCATCCCATCCCCGCTGAAAGTGTTGAATCTTCGACCCAGTGGAAGAGCTCACTTCTGCCTCAAGTGCCTCTTGCCGGAGTAGAACCTTCTTCGGTCCATCAGAGGGGTGGAGCTCAGCCTCCAAAATCCTCTGTAGATGTTGTAGCTCAACCTTCGGTCCATCATGAGGTGACACTCTCACCTCTAGGTTCGGGTGAAGCTCAGCATCCAGTGTTGTCCCATATGAATGTTAAAGATGTGGGTCTGGGAGTGCTGGTAGCTCCAGAGTCCACTAAGGAGATTGAACTGTTTGTAACTGGGCAGGAGGTCTCAGATCATCCTCCAAAGTCCGCAGAGGAAGTCAAAGCTCCAACCCAGCAGGAGACCCCTCCAAGGCCCCCCGAGAAGAAAGACTCATCTCCATTGCAGCAGGAGACCGCAGCTCAGCCTACTTTGGATGCTACAGCCCTGCAGCAGACTACAGCTCCTCCAAAGCACCCTAAGGTGCCACTTCCACATCCAGAGACTGTTCCGGCTCTGCAGCCAGCCTTGACTGAAAGCACTGTTCTCCCTTTGGACCTGGAAGTTCTAATAACTCAGCAGCCAGAGTCATCTGAGACAGTTCCTCCAAAGACTGAACAGAGTGCCACCACGAACATATGTGAGCTCTGTGCCTGCAGTAATGGGACGCTGTCCTGTATTGGTCTCGGCCCAACGGAGAGGCTCCACAGAGTGCCTGTGCCAGAGCCCAACAGCTACAAGGGCACCTTCTCTGTCTTGTAAGAATTGCCTTTCCTCTTTGGTTCCCTGCATCCTACCTGACATGGCAGCCTTTTCCCTGAGGTCTTCCTTGGCTTTCCTCATCTTCTCCAACCCACATTGACTGACACTCTGTTATCATTTGTTTGTCAACTATTTCTTATCTTCATTCTCCTTCTTACTATTGTTTCCTCCTTCACCAGTCTTTTAATTGCCCATATTATTTTTCCTTACCCATTTTTAGTCCCATTATTTTATTCCTTAACCTCTAATTACCTCCCACTTTTGCTCCATCCTCTTTACAGCAACATGGCTCTCTCCCCATCTCACTGGTAGTGATACAACAAAGCGGTTAAGAGTAGAGATTCTAGAGCCAGAGTGACTAGATTTGAGCCCAGGTAGGCCATTTATTAGTGTTGGGACTCAATTTCCTCATCTGTAAAATGAAGATCATGATAGTTGCCATCTCATAGGATTGTTGTAAGAGTTAGATGAGTGAATATATGTAAAGTACTCGTATCAGTGCCTAACATATGTATGTGTTAGCTATTATTATTAAATCCCTCAGTTATATCCAGAACTCATCTTTGCCTCCTGGCTTTCTATGTATAGCACCCATTTTGTATCCAACCCAGGGCTAAGTACTGTGCGAGCCACAGAAGTGTGACATTGTCTATAGAACATGACAATGGTAGGTGGGAAGAAAGAGAATATGCATAAAAAAGGAGGTAACATATAATTAAGTACTAAAAGAGACACAGACCAGAGGTGTAATACTTCAGCAGAATCTATAGTCATTGGGGTGTGGAAGTCAGGAAAAGCTGTATGGATAAGCTAACGTTAGCTGGGATTTAAAGGATGGCTATGGTTTGTTAAACAGAGAACTACTAATGAGTGCAGTCTAGGCAGAGGCATGGCTGGAGGAATAGACCAGTCTGGTTGTAAAGAATTGGTTTGGGAAGCAGTGAAAAATAATGATTATGAAAACCTTGGCTCTCAGCTATAGGGGTTTGGAAGTTACACTGAGATTGGGAGAGCCACTGGAAGTTTTCAAGTGAGAGAGATGATTAAAATAGGATTATTTTCGATTCCATACGTAGAGCTATCTAGAAAGGAAAGCTTGATTCGGGGAGAACAAATCTAGGAGTAAAGTGGGAAGGCGCTGAATCAGAGTAGTTGTGATAGGAGTAAAAAGAGAACTCTGGGAACACTATAAAGCAACAACTGATAAGGTTTAGTGACTGACTGGAGATGGGAGATGGAATGTACAGGAAAGAGAAAAATCAAATATGACCCTGTAAAATTTCTGCCCTGGATGATGAGAACAATGGTGATACGACAGGTGGACATCCATCGGTTGGGAAGGAGGGCCTGTGTGAGGGAGATGAGTTCAGTTTGGCCATCTTTTCTTGGTGAGCGTGAGTAACCAGAAGGCTTCGGTGGAGTGGCAATGTCCCCTAGGCAGAGGGGCAGGTAGGTGGGTGTTTGGCTTTTTCTGACCTTCCTGGAAAATGTGACTGTAAACTGAATAGGTACGTTGTTGCTGAGGGAAGAGGACAAAGCTAAAGGTAAAGACAAAGTCATCCACAGAGTTAGTGGTTGAACCTGAACCTCAGGAATTAAACAGCTTCTCTTAAACACTTGTAATTCATAGATATAGTCTCACTGTGTGTTTTTAAATGTCACGGAAGTATATACAGTAGTAGAAAATGTGAAAATCCCGCCCTCTCCCACTCCTGTTAGCATTTTGTGTGTGTCTATCCTTCCATCCAATCCCTTTTCCTTCTTTTCCTTTCCTTTCCTTTCCTTTCCTTTCCTTTCCTTTCCTTTCCTTTCCTTTCCTTTCCTTTCCTTTCCTTTCCTTTCCTTTCCTTTCCTTTCCTTCCCTTCCCTTCCCTTTCCTTTCCTTTCCTTTCCTTTCCTTTCCTTTCCTTTCCTTTCCTTTCCCCTTCCTTCCTTCCTTCCTTCCTTCCTTCCTTCCTTCTTTCTTTTGTTTTGCATTTTCCCCTAAAATATTAATACTTTACTCCCTTGTTCAGTGATTTCTGCCTTTCCCTGTCAAATATGTCTATGAGAGCCTTCCATATTAATCGTCTCATTTCTAACTGCCCTTATCCTTCTAAGACCTGGAGAGATTTCCACAGAGGCACTGAGCCAAAGCTGTGGTGTGGCCTGGCATAAGGTTTCTTTATGTTTATTTACTGATAATGATAAATTTTTGCCATTTTTCTGTTGAATTATGCTTTTCTCATTGATTTGTAGAAGTCATTTTAGATTTTAGAAAGAGTGCATTCCAAGTCTTAACTGGCATTACCCATCCAAGAGAAGTTCAGGTTCTGAGGAGCTGCCTCATTACATGTCTTTGTTAATTGTGCAGACTGGGAAGCTGATAGCTGTGGAAATCGGAAGACTGGTATTTCCTGCATTTGAATATTCCCCCACAAGGTTGCCATGATGTTTTACTTATTCTGTTCATTCTTTTCCTACTTATTCAAGGATATTAATTGTTTCTTCACAGAAACTTGCAAGGAAACTCAATTTCTTACATCAATAAAGATACATGGAAGCCATACCGTTTTGTTGCAAAACTGTGAGTATATTCTCTCCAAAAATGAATACAAAAAATAACTAACTGCATTGTACGATCCTTCTTGGTCCAGAATTTTGAGGTCAGTAACTCTGATAAATGGTATTTCCCCCTCCATGTCCCAAATCAATCACCATTGATTGCATTTCTGTTTGTTTTAAAAATTAAATTTGGCAGGCCCTCTTTTTAAAAATATATATTTTTATTGATTTCAGAGACAAAAGGAGAGGGAGAGAGATAGAAACATCAATGATGAGAGAATCATTGGTTGGCTGCCTCCTGCACACCCCCTACTGGGGATCAAGCCCACAACTCAGGAATCCAACCCTGACCTCCTGGTTTATAGTTCGACGCTCAACCACTAAGCCACGCCAGCAGGGCTGATATATTTTAATTGTCCTCAAAGAAGTTGTGCCAACTTACACTCCAATCAGTGGGCCACGACAGCATCTATTTCCCTCTACCTTTTCACCACTGGATAGTCTCCATTTTTTGGCTGATCGATAGGTGAATAAATTTGAATTTTTCTGATTAATTGTGAATTTAACTACTTTTATATATGTATTGAACATTTGTATTTCTTCCCTGAATTTGCCCTGTCCTTTTTTGCTCATTTTTTAAATATTGATTTGTAGAAAAGTCTATTTAGGCACATCAGTGATTTGGGAAAAAATATTTATATAAAAGTACCTGGTATTTTTCATGACAGTTTGCATGTCATCTTATTAGTTCAACTTGAACAGATTGTCATAAATGACTTCTGAATTATTAATTAAAGACATAATAATGGCACCATTACCCCATTTATATTTCTGTGCAGTAAATAGTTGTAGTTATTTTGCATTTTGATCCAGAAATAACCTTTTCATTTTTCAGAAATCTCAGTGGAAATAATTTGAGAGAATTACATAAGGATTCATTTGAAGGCCTGAAGTTCCTCCAGTATTTGTAAGTTAATTATATTTATTTGAGTTTTGTTTTTGTTTCTATTTGAGTTTTTCGTTATGTTATCGATAAAATAAATAAGGGTTTCAAAACAGATTATCTCTACAATTTCTCCCATCAATAAAATTCTACAATTCTATAAGTTTGTGTAGGGCTCTAGTCCATCTCTAGCACTTAATATCTCCTATGCATTTTCTTTTTTTTAATCATATGGACAAGATACAGATAGAAAAACTCTTCAGTTATAGAGGAAAAGTGGTAATATGGTGTAAGTAATTATACACACCCATATGAGCCTTGTTATATAAGTGTTCATATACCATCTGCTTATTTTTATATTTAGTTTAGGGTCCATGATCAAATTGGACCTATGGTGTACGTGTTTTTACAACCCTTAAGTTAAGAATGATTTTTACACTTTTAAAGTGTAAAAAAGAAAAGAAACAAAGGAGGTAGGTATTCGAGACAGACTGTGGCCTGCAAAGCTTAAAATATTTACCACCTAGTCTTTACAGAAAAGGTTTTTGTTTGTTTGTTTGTTTAATATATATTTTTATTGATTTCAGAGAGGAAAGGGAAGGGAGAGAGAGATAGAAACATCCATGATAAGAGAGAATCATTGATCAGCTGCCTCCTGCACACCCCACACTGAGGATTGAGCCCACAACCTGGGCATGTGCCCTGACTGGGAATCTAACCATGACCTCCTGGTTCATAAGTTGATGCTCAACCACTGAGCCACACTGGCCGGACTACAGAAAAGGTTTTTAAATGTTGATTTAGTAAAATGAGAGGAATTCGGGTTAACCTCAAATTGTCTCCTATAGGACAAGAAAATATAGAGCACCTGCATTAATTTGAATGCCATTAACCCAGAATTTTTTGATAATTTAATCTAAATTAGATTAATATTTACACGTTAAATGTTTAACTAAGCAGATGAATTATGTAAACATAGTATTAAGAACATAGTAAATTACCAAGAGAGCAGACTGGTGATAAGGATTTCAATACAGGAATTGTTATACCAATATTAAAAAATAAATGCTTAAAATGATGGTTAAGTGGTATAATTAGAAATGTCTACACTAAATAAGCATATCAGAAATGCCCCACCTCCACTAATTACAAAATAAAAATCTCTCCAGCCTCCTTGTCAAGGAAGAAATGTTTGCCTAGTAATTCTGTTTATTTATAAGGAGATTTTCTTTGCTATAAAACTCAATTATGATCCTTTGTCCATGGCATCCAAAGCTGTGTATGCTTAATCCTTATTAAGCAAATGAATGATGCTCTTTAGCAAATAGATTATTTTTTCAAATGTAGAAGGCTTAAGGGAAGTGAGTATAAAGAGTCTCCTATGACACTAAAAATAGTCCTTTGGATTATC
The DNA here is from genome assembly GCF_000147115.1 of Myotis lucifugus. NCBI lineage: Eukaryota > Metazoa > Chordata > Mammalia > Chiroptera > Vespertilionidae > Myotis > Myotis lucifugus. The sequence goes on along the minus strand of NW_005871435.1, from coordinate 47,634 downwards.
AAACATTTCAAGCCTCAGGAGGACAACCACTTTTGTATTAGTCTTGGGTGTCTGCCATCTGGGTTCCAAACCTTACCGTTTGGAGAAAAGCAAATGAGCTAACTGCTCAATGGATTAGGTTATTGATTACTTCTACTGTGAAATACTTTGTAAGCTAATTATTTCATGCTATCATAAGTATTCCCATTCATTTAAAAATGCCAATCAATAAATAAGCTAGTAAAGACTAGCACTGTACCTAGAATTGTAGGCACAAAGATGGGTAAGACAGGGTTTCTGCCCTTCTAGTAACTCATGATCTCATGGGGAAAGTCAACATAAGCTCAAACCATAGTGCACAAGTACTAAATGGAAGACAACGTGCTGTAGAGGCACACAAGAGGGAGCCATGAAGTGATAAAACTGAAAATCATTTTTCTCCCTCTACTTCCCAGCTGTTTGTTTATTTCATAAACTAGAGACCCAGTGCATGAAATTCGTGCATGGGTAGGGTCCCTAGGCCTGGCTGGCGATCAAGGCCAATCGGGGCCTTCTGGCTGCTGGCCAGGGCCTTCCTTTGTTCTGCACCGCCCCCTGGTGGTCAGCTAATGTCATAGCAAGCAGTCGAACTCCTGGTCTCCCGGTTGAACTCCCGAGGGGACACTTTGCGTATTAGCCTTTTATATAGAGAGAGATACTTGAATTTTCATATGTTCATATGTCTGTTTTTAACATAGTAGATAATGCAAATGAGCAAGACTCAGTGCATACTTTCTAGGAGCTATCCTCAGAGGAAATAGGATGCAAAAATAACTTCTAAAACGAGGAAATAGATATGGGCAATGAGAGCTATCAATTGGCTTTGGTTACAGCAGAGGGAAAAGAGACTTCAAGTTGGATTAGCAAAGATGTTACTAGAGTAGCTTTTTGAACAGGACCTTGAAGGGCCCTTGGGGATCATCAGACAGACATCTTGGGTAGAATAAGCTTGCAAAAGGAGCACATGGAAAGGCAAGACACAGGAAAAATACATTGTAGAGACAAGTAGAGAGAGTAGGAATTTAGAATCAGATCATCTAAGGCTTTGAATGCCAAGCTACCATGTTATCACACCGGTGCTCTAGGACAAACGTTAGCCTACAACAGAATCACTTGGAGGGCTTGTTAAACTCAAGCTGCACCCCACAGGTACTGATTCAGTAGGTCCAGAGGAGGATTGAGAATTTGCATCTTCAGTAAGTTCCCAAGTGATGCTGGCTGGTATTTGAAAGTCACTTCTGGAGAGCTAATCTAGTGACTGTGCAGGATGGATTAGAAAGGAGGAGATTACAGAGGGAAATACCAGTCAGAAAACAGTTATACCCATCCAGGTGAAAAGTGAGGGACTAAAGTGGAATCAATGGAAATAAGAGAGCCAACTATAGACAACAGTGGGTGTTTTCAAGTAAAAATTCAGTGCCATGTTGTTTTCTGTTGCCCCACCACTGTACAACTGAAGCAATTCCATTCATGGATTCTTAAAGCAATGTAAAATAAAAAATGAATTTCTATTAATATAATAGAAAGTATCATTCTGAGTTAGTTCAAAGTTCTGTAGTATTAGAGAAGTACCTTCCTTTCAAGTTATGTGAAAATGCATCTTTTATTTCACCTGATATTGAATTGGCTTAGACAAACAGAACTAAACCAGAAAGGTGTGTAAATGTGAGACTATTTCTTTTAATATTATACATTTGTAATTACATATGAAGAGACAACCTTTGAGCTCATAATCTAAATTTGATGGGACCATAAAAGGTTATCTAGTTGCCATGACCGGTTTGGCTCAGTGGATAGAGCGTTGGCCTGCAGACTGAGGGGTCCCAGGTTCGATTCCGGTCAAGGGCATGTATCTTGGTTGTGGGCACATCCCCGGTATGGGGTGTGCAGGAGGCAGCTGATCAATGTTTCTCTCTCATCGACGTTTCTAGCTCTCTATTCCTCTACCTTCCTCTCTGTAAAAAATCAATGAAATATATTTTTTAAAAAAAGGTTATCTAGTTGATTCTTCTGCTCTCAGGAAAGATTACCTTTAAATTCTATCAAGATCTATAGTTGCATATTTTATTTATGAAGATCATGAAAGTGAGAGAGGTGAGGGCAGGGTTAGGGGCTCCGAAAGTTCAAATCACAACTCCTAAGATTTTGAGTTTAGACTAAAGTTGAATTTTCAATATTATCATTCTAACCTCTACCAATTATTCCTACTAATTAGATATCTAGTGACTAATTGAGGCACTATTTTTCTTTTACTTTTTCTAGAGATTTATCCTGCAACCAATTATACAATTTATTGAAAGGAATACATTTGCATCACTACCTTTTTTGCAGTATATGTAAGTTATAAATATAACTTCATTATTTTTATAAAACTTAATTTTAAACCTCATGGTTATTCACTGTTTTGTATCTAATGTACCACATATATAAACATGAAACCATATATCATAAGCAAATCTCTTCTACAGTGAGATTTATTTAGTGTGTGGAGGGAGTATTGAGGTTGTTTTATCATATATAAATTAGAATCACTGCCAAAAGATAAATGATCTGAAATAATATTTATTGTCTTCTTTTGCTTATGTCTTTTTGTAGAAATCTTGGTTGCAATTTAATCACAAAAGTGAGCTTTGGAACATTTCGGGCCTGGCATGGAATGAAGTTTTTAGACAAGTTGTAAGTGAAGTAGAAGATAAACATATGTAAAAAGCTATGTGTAACAACATCATACAGTGATTGGTTAGCTGGATGTAAGCCCAGTTTGAATTCTGAAAAGTATGGCTTAAGAGCCATTCATTTTTTTATTCAAATGAGGAAACGAAGGTACAAAGAGACCAAGAGACTTGTCTAACTCATATGTGGCACTGTCTGCTTTCTTAGTGCTGACCTTTGGCATGGGCAATAGAAGGCACCAAGCACATAACATTCAAAGTAGCATCGTCATGGGGATCCCAGTGGTGCTGCTGCTCCGATATATGAATGGTCCTTGACATTCTACATCTGAATTTAACTTTGATTCCTGTTCATGTGCAAAGTTCCAAACTGCTTAAATATATGCAACATAGAACTGAAATAATTAAGTTTAGCTCAGAGTTCTCCAGGGAGACTCAGCCATGAGTCTCTTTTACTAATAAATGGTAAAGCAGAAAGAATTCCTAAAAATCTGCCACAGGGTCCTTCTCTCCCCAATCACCCAGAACATTATTTTTCAGAAAGTATATGCCTCTGAAGTGAATATGGCTGTGTATGCTAAGGTGTGGTGTGAAAAAATATAAAGAAAAAAATAAATAGCTGTAGCCCCATTCCAATTTCTTTCCCGACTCTCGGAAGGAAACCATCCCATCACTCTGCATTGCTCTAGAAAATCCTGTCTGTTCACAGCTGTAGGTACAGCTGTAAGAGTAGAGGCAAACAAATTAATTTTAAGTGTTGACTTCAAATAGTCGAGTGTCAAGAAAACAGAAACCACAAAACTGACCCCAAAATTTGGTAGTGAAACCAGGATGTGTGAGTCCTCCCCCGTTGTTCCTCTTTATCAAGATTGTTTTGGCTATTCTGGGTCCCTTGAATTGCCATATGATTTTAGAATTAGTTTGTCACTTTCTGGAAAGAAGTCAGTTGGGATTTTGATAGGGATTGCTTGAAACCACACATCATTTGGGGGAGTATGGCCATTTTAACAGTATTATCTTCTGATCAGTGAACAGAGCATGTCTTTCCATTTATTTAGATCTTATTGAATTTCTTTGAACAGTATTTTGTAATTTTTAGTGTATGAGTCATGCACTTCTTTGGTTAATTTTTTCCCTAAGTATTTCATTCTTTTTGATGCTATTATGCATGGAATTGTTTTGTTCATTTTATTTTTCTATTACTCACTTTTCTATTACTCATTGTGTATAGAAATATAGTTAATTTTTGCATATTAGTCTTGTACCTTGCAACCTGGCTGAACTCATTTATTAGCGCTATTGTTTTTTCCTAGATTCCCAGGAATATGTCTCATGGTTTTCCAGTTTTCCAGACATAGGTTAGAGAACTTCAGAGTCTCTATTACATCTCATTTCTCAGCTTTTACTTTTAAGTTTTTTGGTTAGGCTACTTTTTGTGTTTTTGTGCTGTTATACATTGCCTCAGCAGCTGCCATGTTAAAACATTTACCTGTAATTGTTTTCAAAAAAATTTCCCCTGAGGAGAGAGGCTTTTGGCAGAGGCAGCTCTCAGTCAGGTCAAAGACAAGTCTTTCAAGTGAGGTCTTCCAGGGAACCACGAGACAGTTCTTTGGGAATGAGATTTTGTTTCTGCCTGTACTGGGGATGTGGACTATTTTCCAGGGTTACCCATGGGAGGGAGAGCAAAGGTCTAAAATGAGTTCAAGCAATACAGATCACTGTTCTTAGGATTAATTTAATTTATCTTGAATAAATGTCCCCTGAATTCCTGTAAGCCCGTTGGTTAAATTTCCAGAGTTTGAAAAAATTGATTCTATTTTTGCCAGCTGTTTTACGTTGCCCTTTTTAGGGATGAATTTTCAGGAGCCTTACTCCACCATTTTCACTGATATACCTACTCAGGGTTTTAAATCTCTAAAGTCTCAATGACTACAAGCTAGTTAAATATTTAATCATGGGAGGTGATTAGGAAACAGAAATAAAAAGAGAAAATGTAATTTTCTCTCCCAGATGGGTATATGACATTTGAAAAGGTATTTCTATGTTTGGTAGCCTCAAAATTAAGGTTGAACTAACAACTATTTTAAACTTCTTTTCTTCATACAGGCTAAACACAGGCTTTTAAGTCAGAACTGAATTCAAATTCCAGCTCTGCTTCTTACTAGTTTGACAACCTAGGGCAACTTATATAACCTCTCTGTGCCTCAGTTTCCTCATTTGTAAAATAGGGTAATAATATTTATCAATAAGGTTACTGTGAGTATTAAATATGAAATGCTCATCACAGATGCCCAGCAGCCTAATTGGTATTAGCTGTGATAATTATCTTTATAATATTCTGTAAAAGTACACTAATGATTCTTTTTTGTTGTTGTTAAGCCTCACCTAAGGATATTTTTCTATTGATTTTTAGAGAGAGTAGAAGGGAGGGGGAGAGACAGAGAGAAACATTAATGTGAGACAATCGATTTGTTGCCTCCCGCACGGCAGGGATCGAGCCTGCAACCCAGGTATGTGCCCTTTACCAGAATCAAACCCTCGACACTTCAGTCTGCAGGCTGATGCTCTATCCACTGAGCCAAACCAGCTAAGGCCACTACTAATTCTTGTGTAGAGTTAACCTAAAGACAGGTTTTCTTTTCATCCTGTTTCTCCTTGTTTTGTTTTTTGTTTATTTGTTTTGTTTTTAAAGAATTGAGGAGAAAATTTGTTTTACCATTTGGAATGACATTTTGTGTCAAAAACGACTTTGTTCATTGTATTGATATATAAACAAAATGTTATTTATTTATTAAACAAACATTTATTAAATACCTAGTAAATGTCAGGCACTATGTCAGACACATTGTGGTCCCTGCCCTCAAGGGGCTAATGGTCCAGGAAATGTACAAGTAAACAGGTGATTACATACGATGCAGGCCTGTGATACAAGAGTAAACATGGGAGTATGTGGTGGGAGCATGGCTTTCACCAGGTCCTCTTAGATTTATCCCTTCTTTGGCTCCAAAACCAAGGAATTAGTCCTATTTTTGTCTTTAACTGGTTGGTTTAAACTATGGAATTATTTTAATTTCTAGAGATGAAAGAAAAGTCCCTTAAATTATGAAGGACACTAGAAAAAGTATTTCCTATAGCGCATAGTCACTTCTAGGGTTTTCATTCTGAAAAGTTCTTCAGCAGTTTTCCCCCTCTGCTGTCTACTTTCCTCCTTCCTCCTCCTCCTCCTCCTCCTCCTCCTCCTTTACTTTCTCGTCTTCACTTTATCATTTAGAAACCTGGGTAATTCTCTGAAAAGGAGTGCTGTACGGTTTCTAAGGGTGATCTATATGGATAAAGACAGAAAGTTATTTTTTTCAACCTTCAAGTTTTGTAACAACAAAACGAATATAAACTTACATGGCAATTATTGGAAATGTAGATAATTTTAATTCCATTGCATTTTTCAGAATTCTCGATCGTAATCCTCTGACAGCTGTCCACGATCCATATCTTTTTAAATTGCCAGCATTAAAGTATTTGTAAGTATTGCTCATGAGATGATTTCTGCTTTCTTACTTTCATCAGTGATTAAGTACTTTGTGTTTTGACTGAAAGGTCATAATTTACATTTTAACTGGGTGATTGGATAAGAGTTATTGGCACAGAAAAATGATTAAGAAAGAATGCATATGAACAAGACAGCCAACAGAGGAAGGGAGCGACGTTGAAGAACACATACAGATTTGGAACATGTAGATGCATGTAGAAATACAGTTGACCTCAGAAAGAAAAAAGAAACAAGTTGTGCGTTACGTATTAAAAGAGTAATCAAGTGGTGGGCACAATAGAGAATGAGAAGTAGGATAGCGGTTTTAATAAAAGAAAAAAGATTGTATCACCAAGGTCATTCATTTGATGACACAAATAAATTTAAATTTCTTCAAGAAGAGCTCTCTGAAATTATCATCTTTGGCTTTGATTTTTTACAGAGAGGAAAGGAGAGAGATAGTTAGAAACATGGATGAGAGAGAAACATTGATCAGTTGCCTCCTGCACACCCCCTACTGGGGATATGCCCGCAACCAAGGTACATGCCCTTGACCGGATTCGAACCTGGGACCCTTCAGTCCGCAGGCCGATGTTCTATCCACTGAGCCAAACTGGTTAGGGCGCTAAGTGTCTTTGTAAATGTCCAGTTTTTGTCTTGGGGTTTATATCATGTATGTCTGGGCTTTCTCCTCCAGAGACATGGGGAGGACACAAGTGTCACTTACAACAGTTGTGAGCATCCTCATGATGACCCCTCAATTGGAAAAATTGTAAGTTGATTTTTCTTATATTTATTTTCACTTAGTCGTTCTTTAGGCTTCTTTTATAATTTTCTTAAGTCAGGCTTCTTGAGGCCAGGTAACCACATAAAGTGTTTTATGCCCAGAGTAATTTCTAATATATGTACCATTCACAGTTAGGAATTGAGAAAGGGACTCCATAAGATGGGGACTTATCCAAGAGTCTTCTTAGAAGTCTTCCCTCTTCCTGTGTATTCTCAACCCAAAGTGAGACCTTTGGGTTGGGAAAAGGAGATACTTCTGAATTAAACTCCTTGTTAGTGTCACCCAATTGTAATGCCTATCACCTTTATTCTAGGCATTCCATACCCACTACCATTCTTATTCTTCTGTTGGGCACTTCTGTCCTTCGCTCTATTTATTTACTATATTCAAGAGTAGCAAATGGCCAGCTGATCCCTACCAAACTGCTTTTGTTGTTGTTAATCCTCACCCAAGGATATTTTTTTCCATTGATTTTTTAAAAAAATTTTTAATCCTCACCTGAGGATATTTTTCCCATTGATTTTCAGACACAGTGGAAGGGAGGATGGAAGAAGGGAAGAGAGAGAGAGAGAGAGAGAGAGAGAGAGAGAGAGAGAGAGAGAGATTGACGTGAGAGAGACACATCAATTGGTTGCCTCTAGCACATGCCCCAATCTGCCAGGGATTGAATGTGCAACAGAGGTATGTGCCCTTGACCAGGAATCAAACCCGAGACCCTTCTGTCCCCAGGCTGATGCTGTAACCACCGAGCAACTGACCAGGACTCCATTGATTTTTAGAGAGAGAGAGAGGGAGGGAGGGAATAGGAGAAAGAGAAAGAGAGAGAAACATTGATGTGAGAGAGACACATCCATCCGTTGCCTCCAGTACTTGCCCTGACTAGAGCTGGGATCCAATCCAAGACCCTTCATTGTGTAGGCCAACACTCTAACCATGGAGCAACTCTGGCCAGGGCAGCCCCAACAATTCTTTTCTTCACAGCTCTGTGGTAGCCTTGGTCTACCAACTCAAGTAACTCCTTTGTCACTAATTTAATTCTCTGTGTTTCCATTTATAGGATCTTACCTAGCCATTTGACCTGCTGCCTCTGCCAATTTAGAAATAATATTGAGGCTGTTGCCAAGACAGTCAAACTGCATTGTAACACTGAATGTCTGAAAAGTACACCTTGTGGTGAGTCTGAATTGCCCAAAGATAAACTTTTAAAATTTTATTTATGTTTTAATTTTTTATTTTTAAGCGATGATAATACATTTTTAAACAAATAATGTAACTGCATTGTTTTTATTCATTCATTCAGAGTTCAACTGCCTAGATTTCTAAGAACTACACCTTGCTCAAAGTCAGATAAAGAACAAGAGAGGAATAGAGGGGGAAGAATGGAAGGGAGAAGGGAGTTAACATCAGTGGCCACATAGTGTGTGTTGTGCTCTCTGCTTGGTGCTTTTCTTACAAATGAACTTGCTCATTAGTGTGCCACTTTGTAAACTGGTTTTGTATGCATGAGGTTTCAATTGCCCTTTGCTTTGTAGGACAGGTATAGATACATCATTTTTAAAAATATATTTTATTGATTTTTTACAGAGAGGAAGGGAGAGGGATAGACAGAAACATTGATCAGCTGCTTCCTGTACCCCCACCCCCACCCCCTGGGGATGTGCCCGCAACCAAGGTACATGCCTTTGACCGGAATCAAACCTGGGACCCTTCAGTTTGCAGGCTGACGCTCTATCCACTGAGCCAAACGGGTTAGGGCTAGATACATCTTTATTTTGTTTATTTTTGCAATTTCATAAAAAAGAGTACAAATGATGCTGTTTTATTTGGAATTTGAGAGTTTCTGGATCCATCCCCAGAAGCTGCCACCCAGCCCTTCTAATGGATGGGAGGGCTCTTGTATCCTTAGACCAGTGGTCGCTGTATACCATCCAACTCTGAACTTGCTCTGAAACACAAGGTGTTCTATCCACTAAACACACAGGTGTTTTTAAGTACCTTCCTACGTATTAGGCTGTTGGCACCTACTTGATAACTTCCAAACTGTGCTTTCATGCCCAGATAGCGCAGGTCTCTGTCAGTGATCTGGGGCACATCATAAATAATAATGCTGTTGCTTATTTTTCAAAACAATGTTTTGACCAATTATGTTACTCCCTTTTACCTCAAGGGTGGGCAGAACAGGCATTTTAATCTCCTTTCCCAGGTGAGTAAAAACAAGGTCAGAAAGTGCTAAGTGCTGTCACCTAGTGCCAGGTCTTTGGTTTCAAGTTGGGGCTCTCCGCAAGCCCATGTTCCCTCTCTCTCAGGACCCTTACCTCCTTCTCTGACCCTCACCACCACCAGCAATATTTGTAATTGTTCTGGAAAAAAACCCCAGCTGCACAATGGTACATTTGACCTTCATGCAGTCAGAAGCTTTGGATGGTTCCCCAAGTCAAGCTGAAAATATAAGAAATGACATGAAATGAAAGCAAAGTAGGCATCTGACAAAAGTTGCTCTTTTCACCCTAGCCCAGTGGTCGGCAAACTGTGGCTCGAGAGCCACATGCGGCTCTTTGGCCCCTTGAGTGTGGCTCTTCCACAAAATACCGACTTCTGCGCTTGGGCCACAAAGTTTCAATCGCACTGTACATGCGCACCCGCACGTGGTATTTTGTGCAGGAACTGAAGGGTCCCGGTTCGGTTATGGTCAAGGGCACATGCCGTGGTTGCAGGCTTGATCCCCACTAGGGGGCATGCAGGAGGCAGCCGATCAATGATTCTCTCATCATTGATGTTTCTGTCTCTCCCTCTCCCTTTCTCTCTGAAATCAATAAAAATATGTATTTTTTTAAAGTTGCTCTTTCCCCAAGTATTATTCCATAGATTTATTGAACATTCCACAGTGGCACACAACCTGGCAAATCTCTTAATCTATATCCCAGATGCCTGCCTAAATTTAAGCAAAGAGCAAGAGTGGACATAGTGGTTTTTTCTGTATAGAGCCTTCTGTTATGGGGGCTGGGCTATATGGAAGTAGGGACCAAGCTGAGGAATCAATGGGTAAGTGGAGAAGGGTGTGTCCAGATGAGGACCTGTTAGCAGAGGGCATTAATCATGGTCATCTGTGATGGTAGCAAGAACACAAGCTCCCTGAAGAGTGGAGGGAGGAAGCCTCCAGCCCACTCTGCATCTCAGGCAAGACAGGAGGGGTACCTGAATGTGGGGAGTCACAGTAGGTCTTCAGGTTCTCACTGAGTGGGTCTTCCAGACTTGGCATTTCTTCAGTAAGTGGCAATTGGCCCTTGGGGACCAATGGAATAATCCTAAATATAGTTACTATATTCCATACTATTGAATGTTCTCAATAAATAACCACTTTTAAAAATGATACCTTTTCTCCTTTTGTTGTGTTGACAATCATAGGTTTCAGTTGGGGTTTATTTTTCTCCTCTCTAAATGGCACTCAGGTATTTGCTGATTCCCAATTTATCTGACTGGGATGGATGGCTGTGGACGGACAAAGAGCTGTCCCGTGAGTCTTTCATTATCTAACGTGGCCTCTTCTTTTTTGACAGATGAAGAACTACTTATAGAAGGGCCATTCATGAAAGTACTGCCGGGCCGGAAGGACACCAACACTGAGCTGACTATTGAGCCAGAGAGGGCATCCTCCGACAGAAATGGAGAGAGTTCACCATCCCTAATACGTGAGCAGTTAGACTTTAATAAGAGTGATGTTATACGTGCCCCAAATTACATATTGCCCTATTTCTTGGAGGAAAATCCAGAAAATACAGAACCAATGTTATTACCATTCATTAAACTCCTTTTTCAAATGTGCAGGATGGAGACATGTCCCTGAGTCATTTGATAAACAACAGAGGGAATCTCTCTCTTAAACCTGAATTTTACCATTCAAGTTACAAACATAAATTGAGGAAGCTATTTTCCGGAACAGGCCCCCCGAAGGCGCTGCTCAGTAAACAGCAAGAAGAAATTGTTTCCAAGGTAGAGCGGGATGCGGATCCATGGATAAAGCAGAGGCTGGAAGCCCAGGGTGAACAGGAAGAGGAGGAGCCCAATGAGGTGAGGACAGCTCCCCAAACATAAGGCCTGGACTTCTAGTCAGCTTAGGACACGCCATGAAAGCACCCAGGCAGGAAGGCCGGGGCGCCTGATCCGAATCTTGTCTTGGCCAAAGGAGGGGCTAAGACAGTGATCCCCTCCTTTGCTCATTTAGAGAACGGCGCCACTGTTCCTAGGATAGACGAGAAAAGATAAATAAATTGTACAGAAAATGCTAATGCTCAGATTACACAGCACATTAGATTTGGTATGTTCTTTAAGAACCTACAAGCTATTCACCTGAAAGAATGGGGTTTTAGAGTAGTAGATAAGAATATTTAGCCCTGGCCAGTGTGGTTCTATGGTTATAGCATCGGCCCACGCATGGGAGGGTCAGTCTCTCCCTTCCACTATCTCTAAAAATCAATGAAAAAAATATCCTCACATGAGGATTGACAACAACAACAAAAGGAATAGTTAGAATAGGCTAGAGAACAGTTAGTTTTTATCCTTTTCATCTTTTTTTTTTTTTAATACGTTCTTTGTTTTTGTTTTTAGCTCACAAAAGAAGTGCCAGGATATGGCTATAACAAGAATCTCATCGTGGCAATAATTGTGACTATAGTAACAATAATTTTTATTGTAATTTTCTGTCTCATTGTGGTAAGACAACAGTCGATTCAGATTTCCAAAATATATTCCGTCTTTAGAATAGATTCAGAGCCCACAACCTGAAAATCAAGTTCACTTTCCCACCTACTCCTACTTGATATTCCTCTTTAGTCATGAGCACTGAGAAATGCTTTGTTCTTTTACTACAAATTATATTCCAGGGATTTTTAAAGGAAGCCCACCCCACTCCCAGAGATCTCTGTGGAAGTGAAATCAAGATAACAAGAATAGTTTGAAAAATTAAGTTTAATAAGCCAGAGCTGACATGATAGCAAAATTTCTTCAATTCAAAATGGATGATGTTAATTTGATGGACTCACCAATTACTCTCTTTCTATCGCTGATTTCTTTCCTTGTTCGCTGAAGTGAGGAGAGATATAGGATCTCCACCTCATGGAGCTATGTCACCCTGGAAGAAAGGACGTGGCTAAAAGATAAAAGTGTGATCTTGTCAATTCATAAGATTTACTCAGCAGCTTTCTTCTCCAGTGTGTAAGATACAGTGTAAATAGGTTCAGTTAAAACACAGCGACCTAAAGCCTGCATCAGGCTTCTTTAAAGCATGTCATGTTAGAGTCACCTGTTTCTGGAGCTTGCCTGTGTCCCTTTTGTTCAATTACTTGATGGTGTATTTTCCCTACAGGCAGGTTGCTAACATTAAAGAGTGACTTACTAAGCTGGGGATCTTGACTCTACCCTACTATCCAACCTAATTTACCTTTCAACAGTCATGTCAGCCCTCCATTCAGACAAAGCAGCCCCTCACCATAACCCAGCCAAACCATGCCATTCCCACTTTTGTTTGTGCCTAGCCCACCTAAAATCCCCGTATTTTGCTCTGCCTGCAGAAGTCCTGTGAATCTCTCAAAAGCCAGTTCAAGTTCATCTTTCTTCATGAAATCTTCCCTGAGTACTCCAGCCCTGCTGGTCCTACTTCTTTTTCTTAAGTTTTGTCACCATTTTTTTTTCAGGGCAATAGTGAGGCATTCCCCTCCCCTGAGAACCTAAACATATGGTAAACAATTTTTACTCCCCATCCTAGCCAATTTGGTTCAGTGGATAGAGCGTCAGCCTGTGGACTGAAGGGTCCCTGGTTCGATTCCGGTCAAGGGCACATGCCTGGGTTGCAGGCCCAATTCCCAGTATGGGGCATGCAGGAGGCAGCCAATCAATGATTCGCTCTCCTCATTGATGTTTCTATGTCTCTCTCCCTATCTCATCCTCTCTGAAATCAATAAAAATATATTAATAATAATAATTTTAAAAAGTGGCACCCCAAGAGAGAAATACTAAGGTTAACACGTCATGGAGCAGAGTTGAGATGTATAAGGACCAAATGGCTTCCTGGTCCATCAGACTTGAGTAAAACCTGATGGGATGTATTAACTGCTAAGGAGAAACCTGTCTATGGGCAGGAGGGTTGGTCAGCAAAAAGCAGAGGAAAGGGGAAGAGGAGACCAACATTAGCCCTGTCCATCCTTACGTGTGGAGATGGCCTCTCAGGAAGCGGATGTGGAGAGTCAGGCCCACTAGCCAGGCTGTGCCTTTGGGGAGACAGATGGTCCCTGCTCAGTCCTTTCCATTAAACACTGGATTCAGCTCATTCCTTTTGTTCTAATTCTGTTCTCACCAGTGGCCTTCTGATTGTGCTTTAGTGGGCCATGGTGGCCTATCTCTACAGAATGTATTTCCCTGATCATGTAGAGACAGATGCTGTCTGTGGAGCAGATGTAGTTCTCATTGTCAGGTCATAATCTGTCATTCTGATTTTTTTATTAATCCTGCGGTATTGATAAGGTCAGACTTGCCCTGTAGGAAGAAGTGAGTTCTGTCTTGGTGAGGACAGAGTCTGATTTCCAAGATAGGAGGCTGGGGACCAGCATGGGGATCAGTTGGCCAAGGCCTCTGGGAAGAAAGTACCTGGCCATTGCCCAGACAGTACCCTCTACACCTCCAGGTGGCATATGGCTCTTTGCTTTTTTGGAATTGCTATAAACTCCTATACTGCATTTAATGTCTATGTAGTTTAACTTTACATTTATATATATATATATATATATATATATATATATATATATATATATATATATAGTTTCATTATTTCCTCTCCCCACTTAGATAAGCTTTTTTGAGGATGTGGACCATGCCTTGTTTTGTTTTGTAGTGGACAATAATAGTGTTCAAAGGCAGAAAGATGAGGCATTTTGTCAATTTCACAACGAGGACTTAATATTTATTTGAAGTAGCATACAGAGTCCAGCAATAGACAGACCCATGTGTTCCTAAGACTTTTGAAATGTCATCTTTCAATATTCTAATCAGTGAAATATAATTAAGAAATGGTAATCAAACAGCTACTTAACTATTTGAGGGAGAAATAACAGCAGATCTCTATTTCTCACCTCAAACCAATGTATTTACGTAAATGTAAAGAAAAAAAAAGAACCTGTAAAAGTACTAGAAGAAAATAGAAGCAATACTATTGTAATTTAGTGGTGGGAAAGAACTTTTTGAGCCTGATACCACAGGCAGAACCCTTTGATAGATTTGACCACTATGGCACCATTGGCAAACTTAGCACTAGTTTATGCCAAGCATAGGATGAACAATTTTCCATATATTGTTCGATTAAACCCTGTGAGGATGATAGTACCACCCTCTTCCATAGATGGAAATCAACTTAAGCCCCAGTGGCAGAACTCCATTCTGCCCGACTGCAAAGCCTGTGCTTCTTACTCCACCGTTCTGTCTCCTCAAACACAAAAACACTGGGGAGTATTTGAAACACTGAAATTCAGTGAAAGCTACTGAAAGGAGTAAGATAAATGAACAGGAAGACGATAAACAGTCAAGGGGAGAAGAGGGCAAGGGCTGTGAAGAGTAGGCTTTGTGTTGACAGTGTCACCATAGCTGTCAGTCCTCTCATGGCTTATTGGGGTGTAGGTTTTGTTAACAAGGCCTTTGTCACCTGGTGGTATGAAAGTAGTCTCTGGTATTCAAGTTTTTTTTATAACACTTCTTGTTATTTATAAGTTTTTAAAATCTGTCTATCATTCATTTTGTTTTTAGTCTGGTTGACTGTTTATCCCCCACACAAAGATGCAATTGTTTTAGAATCTTTTATTGAATGACTCATTCTTTCTTCACGGATCTAAAATACTCTCTTTGTCTGGTTTCTGTTCTGTTGATCCAGGTTTTTTTTTCTGTACCAGTAGCAGTATCACTATATAGTTCCAATTCCTTTTCATATATTTTGATATCTAGTAGGATAAGCTCCTGCTTTTTTATCTTGTTTCCCTACATTTCATAGCTATTCTTGCATATGTTTCCTATTAAATGTCAGCTGGCCAGTTTTTGTCTTTTTTGGGTGGGGAGCAGTTTTGTTTAAAAACTATCTTGGAATTTGAATAGGATTGCAGTGCATTTGAAGGTTAATTTGTGGAGAATTGACATGTTTACAACATTCCAGGAGCACGGTCATCATTCTTCCTAATATCCTTCAGAAGAGTTTTAATGTTTTCATCACATAGGTCTTACACATTTTTTGTTAAGTTTATTCCTAGGTACTTTATGTACTTTCATTGATATTGTAAATGGGCTCTTTCATTTTTTAACTAGTTATTTGTGGGATATAGGAAAGCTATTGAGGTTTGCATGTTGATCTCTTGATCATGGATTTAGCCCTCTTACTGAATTGTTGTAGTACTGACAATAAAATTTTAATAGATGCTTTTGGGCTTTTTAGGTTATACATCATCTCATGTGCAAATATGTTTTATCTTTTTTCAATACTTTGTTTTTTAAATTAAATTGATTAGGACCTCCTAAAAATGATGAATAGTAACAGTAATAATAAGCATCCTACTCTTGTTCTTGACCTTAAAACAAAGCTGCTATGTAGGTTTCTGGTAGATATTTTTATTTTCCTACTTCTAAGAGTTTTTTGTTAGGAATTATTTGCTGAATGTTCTCTAAAATAGCCAATAAAATACATTGCCAGCTGCATGCAAAATTCTAAGTTAGGAACTATGGAACAAGAGTCAAAGGAGATAGTGGTCATTGTGATGAATAATCATGATGTTGTTTTCTTCCCAAACAGATTTATTGTCGTAGAACACCATCAGAGGAAAGTAAAGAAGGAAGCTCAAGGTAAATATGAGTCTGGCAGTTTTTAAAGTAGAATTTTAGAAGTAGAGGAGCGTCCTCTTCCCATAAATAGCTTGAGGTGACCTCTGAAAATGGTTCCTTATTCACTTGACCCAGAAAACCCCACAAAATCAGGCAAATCAATAGGTTCAAATCTTCATGTTCACTTTAAGAACACTAGTGAAACCCAGCCACCATGGCTGTGTTTGAGCGTCGACCTATGAACCAGGAGGTCACGGTTTGATTCCTGGTCAGGGCACATGCCCAGGTTATGGGCTCGATCCCCAGTATGGGGCGTGCAGGAGGCAGCCAATCCATAATTCTCTCTCATCATTGATGTTTCCATCTCTTTTTCCCTCTTCCTTCCTCTCTGAAATCAATTTTTTTAAAAAAAGCCACCAAACATCCTTCAGATATGTGCCATTCTGGTTAAAATGGTAGAGTTAGTAGATATGCCCAGGCCAAAGAGTAGGGCTAGAGGCAGGGTCGGGGGCCCAAAAAGAATGCTCAATTTTTGCAGAGTGTAGGAATATAGATGTAGATTCTCTGGTCATTTAGCACATCTAACTGAACAAAGCTCCCAAGATGTGGCACAGAACTCACAGAGCTCATGGGGGGATTAACCCATAGATATGTTCTCCCTGCCACATTGAGGTGATCCTTCCTGAAAAAGAACAGACTGTCCCTAAACCAGAAGAGGAGGATGCACAGAAAAAGAAAAAAAAAGATATCCCAGAAGAAACTTAAGAAACAAAAGTGTATGGCCTGGGAGTAAATTCATCATAAAATAAATACTAATAAAAGTTAAAAAAAAAAAAAAGAAAGAAAGAAAAGAAAACTAGAGGACTTAGAACTTATCAATTTCAGTCTCCTCATTTTCAATGAGGAAACCGCCAAATTTGTAAAGAATACTTATTTATCCTGATGCTTTGTTTGGATTTTGCAAGATTAGCTCCCAGCCAAAGCTGAGATAGAATGGGACTGACAGATGCGTCTGCTGTCACTGGTCCTTTAAGGAAACGGTGCAGAGGGAGAAGTCTTGGTTGGACGTGTTTCTGCTGGTGGTGGAGGCTCTAGGGAAGGGGTCGGGAAGGCCACATGGTCTTAGGGTAAGGCCACTAGTCTCCTTCAAGGCTGATGAAAGGTAGAATATATGAGTTCTTCCTGTAAAATAGCAGGAAAACATCTCATCCTATTGGTTTTCAGGCCCCTACTCTATACCCTTTATCCAAACCTCATAGAATTTTAACTGGGAGAGACCTTAGACAATAGTTTGTCTTTTTCTTTAATAAAAGGAAATGGAGAAGGGGAAAGGGAAGATATCTTGCTCCATGGTCACAATGCTAGTGTTAACGTAAAAACATTCAAACCTGTAAAGAATTTTTGAGAGTTTATTTGAGCCAAACTATTGACAATTGTCGGGAAGCAGAATCTCAATAGACTGGGATAATGCTCCGCAGAATGGTGGTTTTTCACCTATTTTTATACATTACAATCAAAGGAGGAGATGTAGATGGGTTACATGAAATCCATTGGTGATAGCGTAGAGAGGCAGGAGAAAGCAAGACAGGGTGGGGGGCGGGGAGAACCTCTGGGATTGGATAAAGAGTAAAATGATAGACTCATACTTCTTTTACTTAGTTAGGTACAGGATAGTTAACAGTCAACAATTAACATAACAATAACAATAAAGAAATTTGTTGTGCCCTGAGGGGTCTGGAAAAAGGGAAGTTAGAAGTTACCCAGACATTTCAAGGATATGTTATCATAGATGCAAAAAGCCAATAGGCTCAGTTAAGGTAAAGATTGACCTCGTCAGGGAAGATACCGGCCTAGGACGAGACTACCCACCATAATTGCTTTTAGTTAAAGTTTTAATTTCAGACCATCCTTGTGGCTACTTTAGGTCTTAGAGTTTGCAAGACCGCTATGCAGGCCTCCCCTGAGCTTGTCGGGTTAGCATGTGGCCCCTTTCGTCCACACTAGTGTCAGAAAGAAGATGGCTCCTTTCCTGTTGGGGACTTCTTCATTGATTGTACTGTGCTTGGGCTGTGAGGTACAGTTTCTGTCACAGCTCGGTACACACATACCACACAGACATAAGTAGTTTCTAAAACAAAATTATTATGCAGTCTGATTTCTTTTTTCTATTCTGTTTGTATTCAAAAGGGAATATTTTGTATTTTGGTGCTGGTTATGACCTTTAAACTGATTTCACAACTCACTCATCAGTGACAGCCTGCAGTATGAAAGTCGGCAAGCTAGATAACTTGGCTAGTTGGACTCGGACATTTAGTTGGTGTGGTTTAACTTATGGGATAAAGCAGCTAGCAAAATAAAAGCACCCCCCCCCCCCCGCACCCTGCCCCAGCAAATGATGCATGTGAGACCCAGTCTAAAGGGGACCTATGTACCATGTTTCTGCCCAGTGTGGTGGTGCTTTTTTGCTTTCACTGCATGAGGGCACTTGGTCAAGGGCCAAGAAAGTGAGTGGGGCTGAAAATCCTGCCTGTACTCTATGCCAAGCCACATACAGAGTCTCCCCAGAGACCTTGTGGGGCCACTTTAAACAGACAGAGAACTTCTGCAAGTCCAGCGTGCAAGGGCTTATTTTCAAGGTCCCAGGTGTGTGGTGACTTTGCTCGTGAGTACGGACCCAGGCACCCATATAGTCCTAATAAGACCAGAGCTGTGCGTGTGAGAGACATGGAAATGGCATGAATCACTAATTGTCAGTATGTGTTTTTCCTCCAAGGGGCTTTTTTCCATTTTTCCAGCGTATGAGATGGTCACCGGAACACAAGATGGAGGTAAATGTGAGGAGGATAAAATACTGTGGGGGGACAAAGTAGGAGGAACACAGCGTTCATATTTCCCTGTCTGCTCTCTAGGAAGGCGGTTTCTGGAAGAGGCAGCCGCTCTGGCTGAGAGATATATATAGGCCTCTCAGTGCCACACAGGTAGAGAACATGGCACAGGAGCTACACGATAAGGATTCGGCTACTGAGGATGAGCTGTTCTACAAAATGTAAATGATTGGGAATAATTAGAATTCTTGTCAAAAATGAGGGAATAATGAAGAGTCTAATTGTTCCTTTCAGGAGTAAAAGCCTTGGCCTTCTTCTCACTCCAGGTTGCGTGGAGAGTTCTCAGTGTTGAAGGTTGCTGCTACAGACCCTGCGGCCAAGAGCCCAGCGAATGAGCACATGACCCTGCCACCCAGCGAACCCCCTCCTCAGGCTCCCTGAAAATGTTATTGACCTATGTGTACAATAAATATTGTTCTTTTTTTTCCGTTCATTATCTTGTGATTTTTTTCTAGCTTATTGAGGTATAGTTGATAAATGATAAAAACTTTTAAATCCTTTTTTTTTTTCTTAAGGAGGGTGGGAAGAATCAGCTTCCTACAGCAGAACCCAGAAGAAAACCAGCTATTCCACTATGGAGAGAGATGCATGAATGCTAGTTTGAGGATTCCAATCTGATGGCAAGTAAGGATATATCTGGGGTTCAAACCAGAAAGGATCTGGCTCCAGTGCTCGGAAGAGCAGTGAAAGGCAGGAACGTGACTGGCTTGGAAAGGTGAGAATGGCCAGAACTGTCGTAATAATAGCTAGTCATCTTCAAGTGCTTGCTACAGACCAAAAACTCTCCTGAGGATGTGATCTCATTTCATCCTCACATCAGCTGATATCTTCCCCAATTTGCGGATGAGGAACTGAGGCTCAGAGAGGTTTTGAAACTTCCATGAATTCACACACTCTGACCCCTCTTCCCAGCGCTAAGGGGCCGTGGGTAGTGTGACCTGACTTCTCTTTTTTGAACATCAAGAGGAGTTTCTATCTTCAGTGTTAACTCAAAGGGCCTATGAAAAAATACAGGCACTGTGGCAGGTGTCTTAGCCCCACGCTTATTGGGTTGCCTTGGGCCCGATTTAGGGAAGACCCAGAAAACAGCACGGGGTAGAGCTGGGGTTCGAACCTAAGCATTCCTGGCCCTCAGGCCCACTTGCTCTCTTACTGAGGGAACTACGCTACCCCTCCAACTAGACTCAGAAAGAGCTGGGCGAGAATTTATTATCTGTGCAGCCTTGGGCCCCCCAAGTTGGCGCTCTCAAGCCTGTTTTCTTATCTGTACCATGGGGGTGACAAAGGCACTTACCTTCCAGGTGGCTGGTAATGACACATTTTTACCTGGCAAACAGCAGGAGCTTCTGTTTACCACGAATATTAAAACCCCGACTCCCTCATCTCTTAGTTTAGGGCAGAGCATCTCACATTTTACTACGTTTTTATTTCTAATCTTCCTGCTCAACCATTAACCATAGTGTAGGCACTTAGCACTCACTCACCTAGCCTAAAAGCTAGGGAGCCAGTGCGTTTTCACTCCTGGAGAGAGAATTGCACCGTAGAGGGCGGGGGACGGGGGGGGGGGGGGGGGGCACACCCCAACAGCTGATTCTATAAGTGGGAACAGGCTCTGGAACCTCACCTTCTCAGAGACGCGAGAACCCCTTCATTTCAGGAAAGGGCCATGGAGCACAGGAACACTTCTCTCACCTCCCACCCCCGGTTCCCCTCACCCACTCCCCGCAGAGGTCAGTGCAACTTGCTTCCCAGAACTGGCCTGATCCTCAACCAGCCCGGTAGCCACCCACAAGGACTGACTCCCTGGACCCGCATCTAGCCCTACCTCCGCATCCCTGGTCACACCAATGCTTGCATCTGCCAAGTGTCTGAAGCGCCGCAGTCCACCCCTTGCTATTTTTGTTTTGAATCCATTAGAAAGAGAAACGTCACGTCTACGATGAAAAACAAACGTAACTATGGCTCGTTGAGCTTTGCGTCTCCCTGCTGCTGAGCTGGGTAAAGGAGAATGCCAAGGGGCCTATCGAGGCGCGTCCTTTGAGAGTAAGGTGTGGGTTCCGTGATTTTCCTGAACGCCTCCAGGCGGGAGGCTCCGACTTGGCCCCGAGCCCTGTCCCCGGCTGCACTGATGGCCCGGCAAGGCAAGAATGGGGTAGCGGTCATTGATCCCGTGTTACAAGTGGGCAACCTTCGCTGCAGGAGGTCAAGCGGCAGCCCCAACGCTACGCAGCCCCGTGCTGAGGCCGGGAGGGGGCAGGCACCCCGATGCCGAGTCTAGAGTCTGACGCAGACCCTGCGGGGAGCTGGCAGCGAGGACGCGATCGGCCCGACGACCGGCCTCGGCTCTCCGAATTCACAGGGTCACCGACCCCGAGCCTCCTAGAGCCACTCGGGGGCTGGGAACCCTGGGCGTCCCGGAGCGCCAGCCCCGCCCCCCGCCCCGCCCCCGCTCCTGCGGGCTCCGCGATAGGCTCCGCGGGCCGGGGGCGGGGCCGGACGTCGAGCCGACGTGATGGCGTCAGGCGCCCTGGGCGCAGCTTGCTGTTGTCAGTAACTGGAGGCCGCGGGGTTCGGGGCGAGCTTCTGCGGCTGCGGTGGCCGGGGGTACCCCCTGCCCCGCTCCCCACTTCCTTTGGTGAGTTGGGCGGCGGGGCGTGGAGGGCGGCGGGCCGAGACGCGGGCGGGCGATGGACCAGCGGCCCTCGACGTGATCCCGAACCCCCTGTTGCCTTGAGACCGCCGTGCTTCGGAGCCCTCACCCTCCCCAGCCCAAACCCCGCGCCCCGCTTCCTCCTCCCGCTCTCACTGCCGCTGCGGCCGGTCCCCTCCGTCTTCTCCCACCGGGACCCGACGCCAGCCCTTCCCCACCCCCTCACCACCCGTCTTGCGTAAATGCAGTCTCACCCTTGACCCCACACTAGCCCAGTTCCAGCCCCGATCGCGGCTGCAGCCCTCCAGCTCCCGCTGACACATGTCATCCTCACCCCTCGGCCCCTTCGGCAAGCCTAATGCTCCGCGCAGATCTTGAGACCCACCATTCTGGTTGCCTTTTTCGGGGTCCGCTTTCTTACCCCAATTTCCCTACAGCTCAGCTTCCCAAGACCTGCTCCTCCAAAACACCACCTCTGCCCACTCTCACGTAAGACCCACCACCAAAGTAAACTTGGGGCTCACCCCTTTCTTCTCGATAACTCTGGTCACAGTCCCGTCCCAGGCCTGTATCTTGTCTGCACAGACTCAACCCCTAACTAGGACCTAGCCTATCATACTTCCTGTCCGTTTCCAGCCATCCTGAGGGCATCCTCCATCCCTAAGTCTTGGCTAAACCGCCCCCAACGCTTGCTGCCTCAGTTCCTACCGCTCCCACTCAAAATCTTGTTTAAACTGGGGTCTCCATATCCTTTCACTTCTGTTGTCTTCACCCCAATCCTCTACCCATTCTTTCCTTGACCCAGCACCCCCCACCCCATTCAATCTGAGATCTTAGTTTAGAGTGTCCTGCCCACCCCACCAGCTGCCCCTCTACAGCCAAATCTAGGTGCTTGTTCAGTCTAACAGCCGGGCAGTTAGAGACTGAACAGCTTCCCTGGTGCGTGCAGGGCCTCAGATGTAAATAAGTATAGAGAAGTAGAGATACACCCCCTTCGGTCAGTGGCTTTTCCTGGATATCTGGTTCCCTATATCTGTCCCAGGGATTATTAAATTATGTGTGCTGGCCCCTGGAATGGTAGGTATCTTTCAAATGCCTGGTAGGTGAGGAATGGCCACCCATCCAGCTCACTCAGTCTGGGGCAACCGAAGCCATCACTTCCTTTTGGCTGGTGTTCTGGCCTTGAAGAAACCTAGAAAGTACCGCTGTGCAGGATTGGCTGTGGTTACAGAACTATGTCCATGTGTGTTGTCCTAGCACCTGGAGAGGATCCTCACAGAGTGCTCCTCCGGACTAGAGCTGAGAACAGACCAGTCCTAACACTGAACACAGGGAACACTGGGAGCCAGAGGAGATGTTACATGTTGTAAAGAGTATAGGTGAGTGGGTCCTGGGAGGCTGAGGCCTAGGTGGGCATGGAGGCTGTTGAATCGCTTCCTCTTTTTGCAGGGGTTGCATCATTGACTTTTGGCCCCTTGGTTACCTATGAACACAGCTTAGTTGTCTCAGAGTAGCTCAGGCAGAGGACACGCCTGGCCCCAGGCCCCATGCTCAGCCTGTATAATCTGGGCTTTTGAGTGCATGTTCCCTCCAAATTCTGGTGACCTGGTTTCATAGGATTGGCCAGTTGACAGCAATTTTAAAGGGCCCCAAACAGAATCATTGTCTTTCCTTGCCATTTGTAATCTTGTTCATTTGAAAATTGAATGCTCTTCTACCTCCAATATCTCCCCATGAAGGTGTGATAGGTCAGAATGGTTTTCAGCCTGTTGGTAGCTTGGTCTAATGGAAGGAGTTCCCACCTCTGAAGAGTTGTATACTTCAACTCTCCACAGTCTATGATAGGGAGATACCCACCCTGAGCCTTTATTTTATTCATCAGTTGACTCAGCAAGTATTTTCTGAGCCCTACTGTGTGCCATGCACTGTTCTAGGCACTAGAAATGTAATGGTGAATGAACTGGGCAAAGTACCTGTTTTTATTTGTTCAGAGTTTGGCCCTTGCTAGAATCCTAAGGGTATTGGACAAGAATATGGGGGTGGGGTGGGGTAGGGGGACGGGATGGTGGTTATTGGATGGAAAGAAAGAGGGAGGAAAAAAGATAGCCAGTGTTAACTGACTTCAATTTCTGGCCTCACCCACTAGCCCTTGGTCTGGGAATCACAAGCTAGAAGTTTCTCGCCCTCCAGCTGGACCAGAAATCCAATTTTCTTCAGGTGGAAGGAGATGCTGTTTACTCATTCATCGCTCACAAGGCTGAACGATCAGCTGCCTTTCTGAATCAGAAGATAACTTTGTCATTCTTTTCCAACTGAAAACCATGACTCATCAATTGGTACTGTAGGAGCTGAATGACTTAAACGCCAGGCTGTTCTGAACAGCCAGGTACAGGATTGGATTCAGGCCATCGAGTGGAGGCTGTTGGGAATGGCTGAGAAGTCTCTAAGGAGAGGAGGTTGCTGTTTACTGATGGGTGGAGTGTTTTAAAGTGGTGAAGCCGGTCATCCATTTCTTCTTTTAATGTGAGTCTCATGTAAGCCATTTTTCTCTTTTCTTTCTTCCTTGGTTTCTGGAGGAAGTGAAATTGCACATACTTAGGGGCTAGGCAGCATAATGAAGAAAAACAGCCAGAACAATTCTTTCCTAACTGCGTATTGGAACATTTAAGAAAGGACGGCTCTGAAATTCGGCTGCCTCAATTGGTTGGGGCTACAGATCTTTTCAGCAAGATTGTTTCCTGTTGATGTTAAGCCTTATTTGATAAATGGAGTTTCTGAGTGCCTCTTAAGGCTCTGTAAGTAATAAGTTTGCCTGAAACTCTTCGGACCAAAGACCTGAGGCAGTTTGGTCTGGCCACAGGCACAGGATTTAGAATGAGGAAACCCGCGAATGCGGTTCCCTACCTGGGGCCTGTTGGCACTGAGCCTCAGTGCTCTTTGTAAAACCCTCCTCTCCCAGGACTGTTGTGGAGTTAAATGAGATAGAGAAGTTTGAAGAGCTATGTCGGGGTGGATTAGTACTTATGGGGAGAGGCAGACTTAGCAGAGTGTGGAGTTTCCTAAAAGTCAGAAAGTCACCTTTTCCCCTAAATTCCGCTGGTGCTGTTTGAAGAACCCTTTCAGAGAGTAGTGCTGCTCAGGGTCCCTCCGTACTCCCTTCAGCCTAGGTCTCTTTGGAGCCACACCTCCCTTTGGTTTGGTTCTTAGTGTCAGTGAAGAGTGTTCTGTGAAACAAGCCCCATAGACTATGGGCTACGTGGTACAGCCCCGCAGGCCAAGGCCAGGTTCTCTGGCTCCAAAGCCTAGGGCTCCATCTAACTAACCCCTTTCAGCAATTCCAGTGGCCCAAGCCTTCCCTCAGGCCTGCCTTCTACACAGAGCTTGGAGATCCCAAACTGACCTTCCCTCGGCCAGCCACAGGCCAGGCCCTTCAGGGCTTAGACCTCAACAATCTGAATCATAGCCCCCCACAACCCAGGCATGTGCCCTTGACTGGAATTGAACCCGGGACCCCCCCAGTCCACAGGCCGACCTTCTATCCACTAAGCCAAACCAGCTAGGGCTGTTTTTGTTTTTAATTATTGATTTGAGAGAAAGGGAGAGAAAGGGAAATGGGGAGAGAGGGAGAGAAACATTGGTTTGTTGTTCCTCTTATTCATGCATTCATTGGTTAATTCTTGTATGTGACCTGACCAGGGATCAAACCCATAACCTTGGCGTATTAGGATGATGCTCTAACCCACTGAGCCACGCCGGGCAGGGCTACTTTGGTTTTTAGTAGGCCTCTGCTTGGCCAGAGCATCCACTTATTGATAAGCCTCCCCCCCTCCAATGAGTACTCTCATATTTTCAGTTAATTAGTTAATGAGGTCTTAATGGGCCCAGGCTATGATTCAGATTGTTGAGGTCTAAGCCCTGAAGGGCCTGGCCTGTGGCTGGCCGAGGGAAGGTCAGTTTGGGATCTCCAAGCTCTGTGTAGAAGGCAGGCCTGAGGGAAGGCTTGGGCCACTGGAATTGCTGAAAGGGGTTAGTTAGATGGAGCCCTAGGCTTTGGAGCCAGAGAACCTGGCCTTGGCCTGCGGGGCTGTACCACGTAGCCCAGAAGGAGCCCAGCCTCCAGGATCGGGCATGTTTGCAGAGGGACTCACATGCCCTTTTCCCTGTCGCCCTGGTGGCCAGAATGTGGAGCTGATCTCCTGGGGGGGGCCCTGAGGATCCTGGGTAGGTGTGAGCAGGAATAGAGTTGAAGGGTGAGGCAGGCAGACAGGGCTGCAGCCCAGGCCCAGTGTTCTTCCTGGTGGTCTGTCGCACCCTGACTAGAGCTGGCTCTGCAGGGCCCTCCTCGTGCACACCTCCCTCCCTCTGCATGTCCTTACTTAGCGAGGTTGGCTCTGGGTCCTGTTTGCCCTCTGCCAAGTCCAGGATTGAATCAGAGCCTTTTCCACCAGGGCCACCAGCTGAAGAGCCTTCCTTCCCCCATCCCTCATTGCCCCCTTTTTTCCTCCTGCGCCCTTTCCCCCAACCCTTAGCCCTAGCTCGCACCAGCCTCTTCCAGAAGGGAGGGGATTGCACTCATTCAGGAGTCTAGAGGTTTCCCTTGAGCTGGTGTTGGCATTGTCCTGGCTGGGGTAGTCTGCCATATCAGCTCTGGGATCTTGGGAATTTCCTTGACCTGGGACAGCCTCTATTTCTTATCAGTCAGATTGTGGTAATACAAGAGCCTTCTAGAGTGGTTATGAGAAATAGAATGAGGCAATGTATGTAAAGGGTCTAAAACTCATTTAGCAGGCCTTGGTTTTGTGAACTTCTTTAGGCCATGAGTTTTGGGGAGCAGAGACAGCAATCACCTTTTATTTTTGGTGTCCCCTCAAGCTCAGCTGTGTGCTCATTAGAGATTTGTTTAGATGTGAATGTGCCTGCCTGGTCCTGGCCTTTCCAAGTGGCTGGCGTGGGGCCAGGCCAACCAGCAGCCCCCTCAGACTAAGACCACAGCCCCTACCCCCACCCCACCTTCACCCTTAGTCACTACTCCTGGGAGGAAGCCAGCTGCCTGAGGGATTTTCCTGTGTACTGATTCCACCTACTTGTGCATATTCATTTACACAGTGGCATTCTCTGCCTGTAGATTTAGGTGGCCACATCCACTGGGATTGTAGATACCATTTGTCCTTGGTACATATTAGCCCTGTCCTAGGCACTTTCCACAGTCATATTCTCCATTTGAGAGGCTGATACAGTGCCCCAGTGTGCCTAGCTGGTTAATGGCAAACTGAGATTAGAATTGTCAACATAAGAAACATGCAAATCTACAGAGAATTTTTGTGAGTTTATTTGAACCAAACTGTCGACAATTGCCAGGAAGCACAATCTCAAGGGATTGAGAAAATGCTCCAGAGAATGGCAGTTTTGCACCTTATTTTATACACTAGAGGCCCGGTGCACGAATTCGTGCACTGGTGGGATCCCTCGGCCTGGCCTGCGCCCTCTCGCAATCTGGGACCCCACTGGTGCACGATCAGGGCTGGGGAGGGACCATGAGAGGGCTCCAGGGCGTGTCCGGCCAGTCTTGTCCAGTCCCAATTGGCTGGACCCCAGCAGCAGGCTAACCTACTGGTCAGAGTGTCTGCCCCCTGGTGGTCAGTGCATGTCATAGCTACCAGTCGAATAGTCAAAACGGCCACTTAGGCTTTTATATATATAGATTACAGTCAAAAGAGAAGATGTAAGTGGGTTAGATACATCTTTTACATAGTTGGGGACAGGATAATCAACAATTAACATGATAAAAATAACAATAACAAGGAGAGGATTTGTAGTCTCTAATCTGATCCATTGGTTGTGCCTTGAGGGGTTTGTAAAATGAAAAGTTACCCTGAGCCCTAACCGGTTTGGCTCAGTGGATAGAGCATCGGCCTACGGACTGAAGGGTCCCCTGTTCGATTCCGGTCAAGGGCATGTACCTTGGTTGTGGTCACATCCCCAGTAAGGAGCGTGCAGGAGGCAGCTGATCAATGTTTCTCTCTCATCGATGTTTCTCTCTATCCCTCTCCCTTCCTCTCTGTAAAAAATCAATAAAATATTTTAAAAAATAAAAAAAAAGAAAAGTTACCCTGACATTCCAAAGGTATGTTAACGTACTAGTAGATGAAGCATGTCTAACTCACTGCCTGCAAGCCATGAGTTTGACATGCTTGATGTAGATGCAAAAGACAATAGGCTCAGTTAAAGGTTGGCTTTTGTCAGAGAAGATGTGACTACTTCCATAAGTTGCTTTTTAAAAAAGTTTTAATTTCAGACTATCTTTTGTGGTTACTTTAGGTCTCTGAGTTTGCAAGGCCGCCCCACGGAGGCCTTCCCTGGGCTTGTCAGGTTAGCATGTGGCCCTGTCCGTCCATAGAACCCGTGTTGTTCCCCTTTACTCAAGTCCCTGTGCTACTCAAGCTTGACTTTCGCAGCCCAAAGGAGAAGCAGATGTGTAACCAGAGAGTCTCCCTTTTTTTTAAAAATATATTTTTATTGATTTTTCACAGAGAGGAAGGGAGAGAGATAGAGAGTTAGAAACATCGATGAGAGAGAAACATCGACCAGCCGCCTCCTGCACATCTCCCACTGGGGATATGCCCGAAACCAAGGTACATGCCCTTGACCGGAATCGAACCCGGGACCCTTCAGTCCGAGGGCCGACGCTCTATCCACTGAGCCAAACCGGCTTCGGCTCCCTTTTGAAGCTGTTTCGTTGTAGGCAGTGGTAGGAGCAGTGGGGTTAGATCAAACTTGGGTTCAGCAACCTCGACATTTGGGTTCTGGCTAGGAAAGAATACAAAGCAAGACCCAAACTGTAAGAGAACATTTATTGGATAAATAACAGAGGTAGAAAAAGTAATTCCTGGAAGAAATGGGTTTAGGAAACAAGTTATGGAGGTAAAGGAAGGGCCTTGGAGATTGGCAGTGAGGAAGCTAATGGGAACCTGCTGAGGGGGTGGGGTTGGAAGGGAAAGGCTCTGGGCCTGCTCCTGGGAGGGAGAATGCGCTGGGTCCTCCGTCCTAAGGGTTTTAAGGGTGGAGATTTTAGGGGAGTCCCAGGAGAAGATCTCAGTAGAACATTCCGTAGTCTTCCAGGTGTGTCCATTCAGGATGATTGGCCAGCATCAGGGCAGGGGGTCATTATTCAATGCAGCTGGTCCTGATGTCAGCCGTGGCTGGTTTTGCTGCTTATCTGGGCCTGGAGCTGAAACACACTTGAGGCCTAGATGTTATCTCTAGGGAGGAAAGGTCAGGGGTCCAAGCCTCATGACTGGCGATATGCCAGGGGAGGAAAAGTCACCCTGGGAACAAGGCCCCACCCTACAGTTGATTGTCCACTGCTGGGCACCTGGGGCTTTCCACCCTGGTGACTTTCTGTACCTGACCCTTCGTCCTTGCTCTGCTCTTGTCTAACTGCCTACAACACTGTTCACTGCTGCGCGGCAGACACCAGGCTGAGACAGGAGTCAGAGGGGCGAATGCAAGGCCCAAGCCTTGACTGACCTGTGAGGCCTGCTTCCTGGTCCCTGCGGGTTCTTTGCACAGACAGCTGCAGTGTCCCCTGCACCCTCAGCTCTGTATATAAATTGTCAGCCTTTCATTCCCTGCGTTTGTGCCAGCGTTTGGTGTGGCGTTAAGGGTACTTTCCACCCACTCCTTGGGGCAGGCCCATCCCTGGCACACAGGGCTCCTTCCCTCCCAAGATCCAGGCCCTTGGACTTTTTCCTTCCTTTTTTCCTTCCTTAAAACCCACTTTCAATTTTTTACTTTTGTATTCAGAGGCCTTTCTTTCAGTTGCAGTAGAATGGGCTGACCTCCTGCAGCTGCTTGGGGGCCTAGGGATTGGCTGGGGGGGGGTGAGTTGGGAGCTTGCTCACCTGGCCACCATCTGTCTCAACAGGTGTCATGTGGTTTTTCCTGGGAGCTGCTGCCTGAGTGGAAATGCTGTCAGTGGTGGAAAATGGAGTGGACCCCCGGGATGCCATCTCGGTAGGTGACAACGGAGGATCAAGAGTGGGGAAGGAGGTGCACAGAACAGCCATTTCATTGGCTTTCCTCACTTTGAAATGTATGGACACTGTCTGGAAAGAGAGGCCTCAGGCTGAGAAAAAAGTTATAGCAGAAGCAAGCTCTGAGGAAACCCTGCCCTTTCTAGACCATCTTATTGGTGATAAAATGAGAATTTACCAAAAAACAGTTGGGATTTAATAAAGGTTACCTGAAAATGAAGGATTTCCCCAAAAAAGATATATAAGTGGCCAGTAAGTACATGAAAAGATGCTCACCATTATTAGACACTAGAGGTCTGGTGCACGAAATTTGTGCAGGAGAAGGGGGGGCCATCAGCCTGGCCTGCACCCTCTCCCAGTCCGGGACCCCTCGAGGGATATCTGGAGGGATCGAGCCTAAGCCGCAGTCAGACATCCCTCTCGCAGTCCGGGACCCCTCGCTCCTTACCACCTGCCTGCAGTGGAGGCAGGAAAGGCTCCCACCACCGCCACTGCACTTGCCAGCCATGAGCCTGGCTTCTGGCTGAGCAGTGCTCCCCCTGTGGGAGCAGACTGACCACCAGGGGGCAGTTCCTGTGTGGAGTGTCTGCCTCCTGGTGGTCAGTGCACGTCATAGTGACCAGTTGTTCCATCATTTGGTTGATTTGCATATGAGGGTTTTATTATATAGGACTAGAAGCCCGATGCGCGAAATTCGTGCAAGGGGCTCAGCCCTCACAGCCGCAGCGGCTTGTCTTGGCCCTCATAGCCACTGTGGCTGCCTCGGCCCTTGCAGCCCCGGCTTCATCCAGAAGGACGTCTGGAAGGTTGTTTGGCTGTCCAGTCTCATTAGCATATTACGCTTTTATTATTATAGATTAGATAAATGCAAATTGAAGCCATAATGAGATAGTTCTTCACACCCCTTATGATGGCTACAGCCAAAATGGCAGACAATAATAAGTGTTGGTGGGGTTAAGGAGAAATTGGAACCCTCATACATTGCTAGTTGGAATGTAAAATGGTGCAGCCGTTGTGGGAAACAGTTTGATAGTTCCTCAAGAAGTTAAACATAGTGCTCCATAGGACCCAGCAATTCCACTCCTAGGTACATACCCATGAGAATTGAAAACATGACATATGTCTACACAAAAACTTGTTGAAACTGGACAACCAGTGGGTCCAGGCTGCCTGTCACTACTTGAGCCAATTAAGTAGAGACAGGGTTGAATCATGTATGAGCATTTATTCCAATAATGCGGGTAGTATGGGAGAGCAGCAGGTCAGCCACAAACATCTGCTCTCCAACCCTCCCCCTCCATAAGCCAGCTGCTTATGTTGGGTAGGACAAAAATTACATGGGGAAGTAGGAATTACAGGCAAGGGGAAGTAGGCAATGGGGCCTGGAGCAGGACTCCATTGTTTGGGCAATGAGGTTGTTAATATTTCCATGATAATAATAGTTCTTGAATGAGAATGGAAGGGATTCCAAGGTTGACTCCCAGGTCTCAGGGGCATACAACTCCCAGCCAGGGTAGAATGTCCTTTCTTTAATCAGATCAAGGCAATCACGGTACATATTTCTTATAACTATAGCTAGTCCCCAATATTCTGTTTTTGCCCCTAACATTGTGGGTGAATGTTCATAGTGTTAATGTAAAAACATTCAAGCCTGGTAAAGAATTTTTGTGAGTTTATTTGAGCCTAACCGTCAGCAATTGCGGGGAAGTAGAATCTCAATGAGTTGGGACAATGCTCCAGAGAGTGGCGGTTTTTCATCTATTTTTATGCATTGCAATCAAAGGAGGCGATGTAGGTGGGTTACATGGAATCCATTGGTGATAGATTAGAGAGGTGGGAGAAGGCAAAAGTGGGGGGACCTCTGGGATTGGATAAAAAGTAAAATGATAGACACATTACTTAGGTGGGTACAGGATAGTTAACAGTCAACAATTAACTCAATAATAATAACAATGAGGGATCTTACGGTTTCCGCCTTGGTGCCATTTGTTGTGCCCTGAGGGATCCAGAAAAAGGGAAGTTACAAGCTACCCTGACATTTTAATGACATGTTATCCCAGAAGCAAAAAGACAATAAGCTCAGTTAAAGTAAAGATGGACCTTGTCAGGGAAGATATTGGCCTAGGAAGTGACTACCCACCATAACTGCTTTCAGTTAAAGTTTAATTTCAGACCATCCTTTGTGGTTACTTTAGGTCTTAGAGTTTGCAAGACCGCCATGCAGGCCTCCCCTGAGCTTGTCAGGTTAGCACGTGGCCCTTTCGTCCACAATAGCAGCATTGTAGCCAAAAGGTGGGAACAACCCAAACGTCTATTAACTATGAGTGGATAAATAAAAGGTGGTATATCCATGCAATGGAATACTACTTGGCATAAAAATGAATGAAGTACTGATGCATGAAGAATGCTACAACCTAGAGGAAAAGAAGCTAAAATGAAAGACAACATGCTACTAGTACAATGAAAGAAGCCAGACACAAAAGGCTGCCTATTGTCTGATTCCATTTATATGAAATGTCCAGAACAGGCAACTCCATAGAGACAGAAAGGTTTGGGGGAAGGGAATAGGGAGTGACTGCCAGTGGGTACAGTATTTCCTTTTAGGGCAATGAAAATGTTCTAAAATTAGACAGTGGCCATGGTTGCACAATTCTGTGAATATACTAAAAACCATTGAACTGTATACTTTAAATGAGAGTATTTTATGCTATGTAAATTACGTCTCATGAACGTTGTTATAAAAAAGGAACATTTAACTAACAATATAATATTTATCCAGAATCCTATCACCTAATGATTCAAACCAGTTTTTTTGCAATCCCTTCCAGTCCTTTTTCAAATAATTGGGTAATTTTTAAATATATATATATTGATTTTAGAGAGGAAGGGAGATGGGGAGAGATAGAAACATCAGTAATGGGAGGGAATCATTGATTGGCTGCCTCCTGCACACCCCATACTGGGGATTGAGCTGCCGCAACCCAGGCACGTGCCCTGACTGGAAATAGAACCATGACCTCCTAGTTCAGTGATGGCGAACCTTTTGAGCTCGGCGTGTCAGCATTTTGAAAAACCCTAACTTAACTCTGGTGCCGTGTCACATACAGAAATTTTTTGATATTTGCAACCATAGTAAAACAAAGATTTATATCTTTGGTATTTATTTTATATATTTAAATGCCATTTAACAAAGAAAAATCAACCAAAAAAATGAGTTCGCGTGTGACCTCTGACACCCGTGTCATAGGTTCACCATCACTGTCCTAGTTCATAGGTTAAGGCTCAACCACTGAGCCATGCTGGCCGGGCTACTTGGGTAATTTTGACATACTTCTATTTTGACAGAACTCTCTTTACTCTGTATTTCCAGAAGACTTGTATATTTTGTAATTTATTCATTTAACAAACATTTATTAAGGACACAAGGTTAAGTGAAAGGGGAACATGCCCCCCCCCCCCCCCCATGCTGCAGATCAGGAAATATTCTTTCCATTTAACAGGTGAGGAAAGTGAGGCTCAGAGAGGTGAAATGTCTGAGGTGCTCCAGCTGGTGACTGACAGCTGAGACTAAACCTGATTTCTCTGAATGTAGACCATACTCCTGTTTGTTGGTCTTTTTATTCTTCTAAAGCAGCACTTGTTGCCTCTTAGCTTCTTGATTCTGTGTGGCATCTTGGTCACGTAACTAAGGTGGAACACCTCACCTCTGTCCTAGATGGATTTACCCAAGTCCCATCGCCATTACTAATGATGGAGCCAGTGCTTAACATAAGGTTTATGTGGCTATCAGTTTATTGACACTTGGTTTTAAAAACAGAAGAGCCCTGGCCAGTGTGGCTCAGTTGGTTAGGGGTCGTCCCATGCATCAGGAGGTTGCCGGTTCAATTCCCAGTCAAGGGCACATGCCTGGGTTTCGGGCTCGATCCCTGGTAGGGGGCATGCAGCTGATTGATGTTGCACTCTCACATTGATGTTTCTCTCTCTCTTCCTCTCTTTCTAAAAATCAAAGTATTCTGTAAAAAAATAGATACACAAATATCTTTGCAAAAAATAATAACTATCTCTGGATGGTGTGTGTGATTTTCCTTCTGTATGCTTTATCTTTATTTTCTATAATTCGCATGTGCTAGTTTTGCAGAAGGCACATGCAGATACATACATACAGGTATGTGCATGTGTAGTTGTACATGTATTTTGTGACAGGCAGAGTTACATTCCAGGGGTCACCATAGGATATATTCTAAAGGCCTGTGTTACGTCTGACCCCGCCCAGGTCATCAAGAAGAAGCTAGTGGGATCCATGAAGGCGTTGCAGAAGCAGTATGCATCCTCGGACACAGTGGTCACCAGTGAAGACGGAGATGCCAACACCATGTGCAGCGCCCTGGAGGCCGTGTTTATCCACGGCCTGCACGCCAAGCACGTCCGAGCGGAGGCCGGGGGGAAAAGGAAGAAGAGTGCCTACCAGAAGCCTCTGCCTCAGCCTGTCTTCTGGCCCCTCCTGAAGGCCATCACCCACAAGTGAGACCAGCCCGGGCGGGTTTGCATTGGGAAGGAGCTTTGGGGGGTGGGACATGGGGCTCTTCAGCTTTGCAGGAAAGCAGCAGGCGCTCCTGTGTCTAGAACATGGATGGCTGAGGTGGGGGATATTGTCCGACCAAGCCTCATTAGCCCCTCCTTCCTCAGGCAACAGCCTGGCACTGCTTTGAGCCCCTGGCTGGTCACCTGCAGCAGGTGCCGTCTTTTGGCCACACCCTGCAGAGTTCGGTGGCTGCATCAGAGGTGGTGTGGCCTGCAAAGCCTAAAATCTTTACTACCTGGCCCTTCACAGAAGTTTGCTGACCTCGCCTTAGAACGCTTGAACATCTGTGTGCTAAGTATTTACTCCTAACATGGCATAGGGAGTTTTTTGTAAAAGAGTGGAATCCAGGAAGAGCATCTGAATATTTGCTCTGAGACACTTGTCTTTGTGGCCCTGCCCCTAACTGCCTGGACTTCGGAGCAAGCAGCTGGCACTGTGCCTCTAAGGGCTATTAAATGCCACCTTCAACCCAATGGTGCTTTGTCAGTCTCCAGTCTTCCTTCCCATGCCTACTGCCACTGCCCTATCTCGGGTTCTTACCTCACTCCTGGGTGACAATGGCTTTCTAATTGTCCCCCTTATCTCATTCTGTCCTTTCTTGACATTTACTGAGCTTAAGCAAACCGGAGCCAATCACTGCGTCCTATAGAGCATGGTCTGTCCTCCTATGAAGGGGGCATGAGCAGGGGACGGTGGTAGTCAGAGTCGGGCATTTAATCAGATCGAGGTGTTCAGGAACTGAGTTTGGTATACCTGGGTCTGATCTTATCCAGAGCAACCCACCCTAAAGTCTGCACAGCTGAGGTCAAGTCACCTTCCTGTGGAAAAACCTATAGCCCACAGGCCCCCAAATGCTAGCCTGGAGCCTGGTTCACTCGGTGGGGGGCCCAGAATCTGCATCCTGACCAAGTTCCCAGGTGATTCTGAGGCACAGCCTAGTGTGGGGACCGTTGCCCCACTCTGCCTCAGCAGTTGGATTCTCACAAACCTGCATTACCTGGCTCTGCCACCAAATCACCCACTCCTCCCCACATTGTAATGGCAGTGCTCCCCACTCCTGTTACAGCTCTGTGGCTTTCCTTCCCTTTATGCCTTTCCTTCTGTTAGTTTCATGTGCCTACGAGGCCCTCCTATCTATTCCCTCTTGAAATCCCACAAGGCCCAGCTCAGAAACTGCCCATTCTATGGCATTATTTTCACTCCAACCCGAAAATGATCACTCAGTTCCCACCCCAGCTCTACTAACAACAGGTGTGCCCTGGAAAGCTAGTTACCTGGACGGAGGACAGGGACCATGTCTTTCCCCTGTGTCATTAGTATGGCTCCTGCCAACCAGTGTATAAAATGACATCCCCATGATACAAAGTCCTTTCTTGACATAATCCCGTTCTCCCCCTTCCCAGGCACACCATCTCGGACTTGGAGCACCTGGTCTTTGTCAGCACGGACGTGGGCCGCTGCCGGGCCTGGCTGCGGCTGGCCCTCAACGACGGCCTGATGGAGTGCTACCTGAAGCTGCTGCTGCAGGAGCCAGCCCGCCTGTGCGAGTACTACCAGCCCTCCGCCCTGCTCCGAGACCCCGAGGAGAGCGAGTTCGTCCTCAGCTTCCTGCAGGGACTGACATCCCTGTCCTTCGAACTCTCCTACAAGTCCTCCATCCTGAACGAGTGGACGCTCACCCCGCTGGCCCTCTCTGGGCTTTGCCCATTCTCTGAGCTCGACCCTGTCACTACCTCGGGGACAGAACTACAGCGGAAGGAGTCTCTGGATTCCATCTCCCATTCCTCGGGCTCAGAGGACATCGAAGTCCAGCACTCGGGCCATAAGATCCAACGGAACAGGCAGCTCACTGCCTCCTCCCTCAGCCTGGACACGGCCAGTTCGTCCCAGCTGTCCTGCAGCCTCAACTCCGATAGCCTCCTACTCCCCGAGAACGGCTCCAAGAGTCCAGACCACTCTGAGGAGCCCATGTCCTACGACTCAGACCTGGGGACAGCGAATGCCGATGATTCAGACCCGTCTCTGCAGGAGTGAGTACCACGCCTTCCCTCTCTCTCTGCTTCCTTCCTTCTTCTCTTCCTCTTTCCCTTCCTCCTTCCCTCCCTTCCTCTAGCATGTGATTGCCTGTCACTGCACACTGAACTCTGTTAGGGCATAAGGAAAGGCAAAGGGAACTTCTCTCTTCCTCAGGGACTGAGGTTGCTGGGAGCTGTAACTGGGGGCAGTGAGGAAATGGATTTAGACAGCGCTCAGGGCTGGTTCAATCCAGCTCTGTCCTGGGCGACCTTTGACAAGTTATTTCATCTCTCTGGGACTCAGAGAAGACAACAATATTTTACACTATCTAGAGAGAAGGAAACTAATAGTTCAGGGCTATATTTACAACTTCCAAAAAATACAGTAAAGCATGATGCAAAAGGATGGTCTTCTGTGACCTCCCAGAGGATACAAACCTGAATGCTGCCTGGAGGAGGTGGTAGACGAACGGGGCCAAGCCCAGCTGTGGAAAAGGAATACGTGGAGCGACGACTTTGACTAGAGAAGGGAACCTGGGCAGAGCCGCCGCCTTCTTCTTTCTTTTTTTTTAATGTGTTTTTATTGATTTTATTTATTTTTATTTAAAAAGTATTTTGATTTCAGAGAGGTAGGGAGAGAGAGAAATATCAATGAGAAACATCGATCAGCTGCTTCTTGCATGCCCCCTAGTGGGGATTAAGCCTGCAACTGGGGCATGTGCCCTGACTGGGAATTGAACCTTTGACCTCTTGTTGCATGGGACAGTGCTCAACCAACTGAGCCACATTGGCCAGAGCAGAGCCTTCTTCATTCAGGCTTTTTAACATTAATTTTTGAATAATAGTTTATTTTTATGGTTAAAAAAAATCTAAAAAGTGTTTCCCACCCCTATAACCATAATTAATTTTCTTGCTTAGTCTTCCAGTGTTTCTAAATACATCTATAACAAATATGCATATGCAGATTTTAAAATTGTATTTCTTATTCTCCCACCTCTTTCCACAAAAGCTGGTATAAATACACTATTATACACCTTGTTTTGGAGGAGATCTTTTCATATCAGAGTTTCTTTTTATTTCCCCTGTGGCATAGTTTTTCATTGTCTGGAAGTACCTTAGTTTATTTAATGAGCCCTGTATGGAGTGGACATCGGAGTTCAGTGTTTATAAGCAACCTTGCGTGTGTAGTTTTTTATTTCTCTGCAGTTATCTCTGCTCAGTAAATTCCCAGAAGCAAAATTGCTGAGTCAAAGGATAGATGAATTTGTCATTTCACGGATATTGCCTGTTTACACTCTATTAGCCTTATCAACAGAAGGTATTATCAAACTTTTGGATGTTTGCTCATCTAATAGGTAACAAATGGTAACCTTTTTATTAAGCATTTTCTTCAGTTGGATCCATGTTCCATCAGTGTTTAGGACCTTCTTTTCATTCCTGCTGTCCCACCTTTGGTTCAGGTCTTTACAGGGATGCCAACTGGTGTGGGAATTGTACCAGTTTGGGGTGGTGGTACGGACTGGCGTGGAGCAGATCTCGTTTCAAGCCCCGTCCTACCGCTTACTAGTCCAGTAATGTCAGGCAAGTTGCTGGCTCTTTTTGAGGTTCTGTTTTTTCATCTTTAAAATGCAGATCGTGGCCCTAGCTGGTTTGGCTCAGTGGATAGAGCGTCGGCCTGCAGACTGAAGGGTCTCGGGTTCGATTCTGGTCAAGGGCACATGCCCGGGTTGCGGGCTCGATCCCCACTGTGGAGTGTGCAGGAGGCAGTCAATCAATGATTCTCTCTCATCATTGATGTACCTATCTCTCTCTCCCTCTCCCTTCCTCTCTTAAAATCAATAAAAATATATTTAAAAAAATAAATAAAATGGAGATTGCCTCAGAGAGCTGGTTGAGGATCAGATCAAATGCCTGTTAGTGAGTTGCGCACATAAGAATGTCTGATAGGCTCCAGAAAGAGCTTGTGAGCACTGTGCGCATGAGATAGAATTTTCAAATGTCAAACAGAAGGATTGAGCTCGAACATGTTGGAAAGGAGCAGGCCCTGCCCCAGCACGGCTGGGCCTGTGGCATGACTAGGCTCATTCACATGTCTCAGATATTTGTTGCCTCTCCCTCCTCCCACAGACCAGCTAGCCGTCTCTGTCACGTGTCTTTTCTGTATCTTTCATGAATCTTGTGATTGGAAAATTCCAGCTTAAGGTCATTGAGCCAGTGGCCATCCACCCTGTGTGGTTATTATGGGGAACTAACTCAAGGGAAGAGGGTCAGGATGTACAGACCAACACTAGTGTGAGGAACCAGCATACACTGAACACACAGATGTGCAAACACATACGCAGCCTTCTTAGAGCTGGGCTGGAAGTTAGTCTTTGAACATCCACAGAGACTAGCATTTCTTGGAGTGTATGTTTTAAGGGTAAAGAGTCTCACCAACAGTTGAGAGTTCACTTAAGCTATTTTTATATTACTTAAACGTAACTTAAAAATTACGCACAAATACCTTGTGCTTATACCTCTTAAAGCTGTAAAACCAGAACATCTACAAATAGCCCAGCCAGAGTGGCTCAGTTGATTGAGTGTCATCTTGTGCACCAGAAAAGCTGCCAGTTCGATTCCATGCCCACATTAAAGAGGATTTAGTCCCTGATTGGGGTGCATGTGGGAGGCAACTGACTGATGATCTCTCTCTCTCCCTCTCTGTGAAATCAATAAAAACAAATTTTTAAAAATCCCTACAAATTAAACTTAAAGAAAAGTACAAAACACTAGCATTCAAAATGAAATATATTGATAAATTATTTCACTGAAACCAAATTGCAGTTTGCTTCTTTTGTGTTTTTTTTGAGTCTGAATTATAATTATCACTGAGAAGCATAGGCACATTCTAGTAGTTGAAAATGTGGACTCAGGAGCCAGACTGCCTGAGTCTTCCTTAACCAGCTTTCTGACCTTGGGCAAGTTACTCAGTCTTTCTGACATTCACGTCCTCATCTGTAAAATGGCGATAAGAATGTTCCAAAGGGATGCCAGGAAGATTAGATGAGTTAAGATAGTGCTTTGAGCAGTGCCTGACACATGGTGAGTGCCCAATAGGTGGTGTTATTGTCCTTTACTGCTAAGTCCTCCTGAGAACTGATGACCTGAGTTCTACTTCTTGTCTCTATAAGCACTGCTGTGAATAGCTGGTTAGTAACATTGGTCAGCTGTCATCATGAGGTCTTCCCTTGTGGGAAATGATTCTGAGACCATGCAGCCCACCTCTGTGCAAGAAACCACAGGCTCAGACCACTTGGCAGGGGTTCTTTCCAAGGTGGCCATCCAGAACCTCCACGCCATGCTTTTTATTTATTTCACACATACACACATAGACACTTACGCATGTAATAACGTGCTTTTTTAAGGTTGTTTTTTAAGTGAATGTACAAAGAAATTTTTTGAACAGACGTTTTTGATCACCACTGCCCTGAACCAGAGAGAAGTGGAAAGACTAGCAATTTCAGTTCTTTTTTTTCTTTCTTTTTTTTTTTTTTAGAGAAAGAGAAAGCAATAGAAACATCGATTTTGTTGTTCCACTTATTTATGCATTCATTGGTTGATTCTTTTATGTGCCCTGACTGGGGATCGAACCCACAGACTTGATATATCAGGACAATGCTTTAACCAACAACTGACCTACCTGGACAGGGCTGTTTCATTTGTATGTTGCATTTTATTCAAAGTTTTCTCTTTTTTTGCCTTTTCTTCAAAATCTCATTCTGCACTTTTTCCAGTTGAGGTATCTATCTCTTATTCTCATTGGATCCTGAGACCAGAACTGATTCTGATGAGGCTCTGTGAACTTGATTTCACCTTGACCTTGGTTTTGGTTTGGTGGAAGCTCTAATTTATTGCACAATCAATTTTGGTGGCATTTTTTTTATGCATCACTCATTTTAACACCCAGTCTACTCAATCATTAAAATCTTTCTTATAGAGTAGGGATCATTTATAACTAATAACCATTTTGGTAATGCTAGTGAGTATTTCCATAATTCTCCTTTCCTTACAGTTCTATATTTGTTTACATGGAGGCTAAGCAGTCTTATCAATAATAATAAAAGCAGCTACAATAATAAATTGAGGTTAACATTGAGAAACTTGTGCAAGACGCTCTTCTAGGCATTTTGCATATATTATCTCATTTAATCTTTGTCACAGTCATAAAAGTGGGTGCTGTTACCATGGCTGTTTTACAGATAAGGGAATTAAATCTACGAACTGTAGGTACCTTTGTGGGGTGCTTAGCAATGTTCTAACCAAGGC
The DNA here is from genome assembly GCF_000147115.1 of Myotis lucifugus. Lineage (NCBI taxonomy): Eukaryota > Metazoa > Chordata > Mammalia > Chiroptera > Vespertilionidae > Myotis > Myotis lucifugus. The sequence goes on along the minus strand of NW_005871435.1, from coordinate 7,314 downwards.
CAGGAGGACTCTTGGCTCCCTGCTTTTAATCACTTACTACTCTACCTCCCAGGAGCCCATGAGCTGGGACTTCACAGGGGATATAAAAATCTGTCTCCCTTGCCTAGCTGGTTTGGCTCAGTAGATAAAGTGTCAGCCTGCAGACTGAAGGGTCCTGGGTTTGATTCTGGTCAAGGGCACGTACCTCGGTTGCAGGTTTGATCTCAGGCCTGGCTGGGGCATGTTTAGGAGGCAACCAATCAATGTGTCTCTCTCGCATCGAGTTGTTTCTCTCTCTGTCTCTCCCACTCCCTTCCACTCTCTAAAAATCAATGGGGCCCTAGCCGGTTTGGGTCAGTGGATAGAGCATCGGCCTGCAGACTGAAGATTCCGGGTTCAATTCTGGTCAAGGGCACATGCCTGGGTTGCACACTCGATCCCCAGTAGAGGGCGTGCAGGAGGCAGCCAATCAGTGATTCCCTCTCCTCATTGATGTTTCTATCTCTCTCCTCCCTTCCTCTCTGAAATCAATAAAAATATATTTTAAGAAAATCAATGGGAAAACATATCCTAAAATCTGACTCCCTAGTTCATTTCATAACGTGGCCCAGTCTGTCACAGTGGTTTGGACACATACAACTGGTCAGCAAATGTCCCTTCCTCCTTGGCCAGTGGAGACTAGCCCTGTGCTTCCAGAACTCAGCAATCCCTGTGCCCTGCAGGTTGCACCACTGGACTTTTAACTCTCTGTTTTTAGAGTGAGGCCTTAGAGCAGGAACCAGCACCCGCCTGCATCCTCCATAACTATTCTACAAGCACATTTACACCTTTCTCTGATAGGTCACCTTGTTGTTTAGTGAGAGATGATTCACAGACCATAAAATTCACCATTTTAAAGTATACAGTTCAGTCGTTTTTAGTATGTGCACAAAGTTGTGCAACATCTAGTTCAAGAACACTTCGATCACCCAGTAAAGAAACCCCTTACCCATTAGCTATGCATTTACCTATTTTGGACATTCCATATCAGTGGAATCATATAATACCTGGCCTTTTGTGACTTCTTTCACATAGTATGTTTTCAAGGTTCATCCATGTTGCAGCATGTATTGTGACTGAATAATGTTTCCTTATATGGATATACCACAATTTGTTTAGCTATTTTTCAGTTAATGGACAGTTTTTTAATTGTAGCCATCCTCGTGGGCATAAAGTAGATCTCATTGCAGTTTTGATTTGTACTTCACTACTGTCTAATGATATTGAGCATCTTTTTATGCACTTATTGGCTATGTATAGGTCTTCTTTGGAGTAATGTCTATTTATATCTTTGCCTATGTTTAAATTGGGTTGTCATTTTATTACTGGGTTGTAAGAATGCTATATAGCCCTGGCCAGTGTGGCTCAGTTGGTTGGAGCATCATCCTGTACATCAAAAGGTTGTGGGTTCGATCCCCGGTCAGGGCACATATGGGAGGCAACTGATCAATGTTTCTCTTTCACATCTCTCTCTCTCTCTCTCTTAAAAAAATAAATAAATAAATAAATCAGTAAACATATCCTTAGGTGAGGATAAAAAAAGTCTATAGCCCTCGCTTGTTTGGCTCAGTGGATAGAGTATTGGCCTGCGGACTGAAAGGTCCCTGGTTCAATTCTGGTCAGGGGCACGTGCCTGGGTTGCAGGCTCGATCCCCGGTGGGGGGCGTGCAGGAGGCAGCCAATCAGTGATTCTCTCTCATCATTGATGTTTCTCTCTTCCTTTCCATTCCTCTCTGAAATCAATAAAAAAAAATTTTTTAATCAATAAACATGTCCTTAGGTGAGGATAACAAGAAAGAGTGCTATATATTCAGGATACTAGAGCTTTATCAGATATATGATAGTATCTGCATATAAAATATGCAAATATTTTCCCTATTCTCTGGGTTGTCTTTTCGCTTTCTTGGTAGTATTCTTTGGAAGCACAAAAGTTTTTATTTTTATGAAGTCCAATTTATTTATTTTTTTTATTGGCTGCTTATGCAGATGTCATAGCTAAGAAACCATTGCCTGACCCAAAGATATGAAAATTTATACCTGTCTCCTTCTAAGAGTTTTATGGTTTTTGCTCTTACTTTTAGCTTTTTGATCCATTTTGAGTTACTTTTTTAACATGGTGTGATAGGAGTCCAACTTAATTCTTCTTCATGGAACTATTCACTTATCCCAGCATCATTTGTTGAAAAGACTATTCTTACCCATTAAAATGTCTTGGCGCCTATGTTGAAAATCGATTGCCCATAAATGTCTGGGTTGGTCACCTATTCTTGACTGGAATGTCTTGAATTGTTGTTCTGGATTAAGATGGTGTTGTGTAGATAAGAGCAGAGTTCAGCCAGAAGGTGAAAACTTGAGTTCTGAAATCTTAGTTTCCATAATCCCACATGAAGGAGAGTTTGATGTGTCTTCTAGACCCGGTTTAAGCCATTAGGGCAGATGTGTGCAATCTCCTGGGCTCCAGACACTTTGCTGTCATCCGAACCTGCCTTTATCCATGACGGACTCAACTGGGTTCATCAGCAGCAGAGGAGCCAGCAAATAGACTTACTTCAGAAATGGAACTTAGATTCCCAGAAACCTCAGGAGAGGGAGGACAGAGCAGCCACTAGCCAGTGCACATTCCAGAAGGCCCAGAAGTATGTTTTTGCGTGCATGTGTGCGTGCGTGCGTGCGTGTGTGTGTGTGTGTGTGTGTGTGTGTGTACACAAAGTCAGTAACACTGGCCCCAGAAGCACCACTTAGGGGCAGGAAGAGCCAGTTCCGTTGGGAGGAGTGAGCAGGAGCACACCTCATGTATACTTGTATGCACACTTGCACACCTTGTGTACACTGACCCCCAGCAGCAATTTCTGGGAACGGGAGCCTTCTCTGACTCCATAGCCAGTCCAGCTCTGAGGTGGACCAGCCCTTGCACCTCACCCCAACCCTACTGCCCAGATACTATTCCAGGAACAAGGTGGGTCCTCACTTCAGCTAAGTCCATGTCCCCGGGGCTGGAGTCCTGGTGCCTCGGTGCCGTTGGGGAGCCCAGCTCTGAGACACTCTGTTCACGGGGCTGTGCCACAGTCGGCTTCGGGAAATGACTGCCCACACAGCTGATGGTTTGGCCGGGCAAACTCTCCAGGCCCACAGGGAGCCTGTGCAGCCGGTAAAGGCAATCAGTTCCCGTTCACATCAAGTCCTTTCCTCTGCTGTGTGAGCTTTTCACCTGCAATCCTGGGCTCCACAGCTCACTTGCCAGCTGCGGAGAAAGGGTGGTGCTGAGTGTCAGAGGAGGCGGCTGCGTGACCGGAGGAGAGCAGTGGGTGATGAAGAGTGTTGTTTTGCCCTGGCCAGTGTGACTCAGTGATTATAGGGTCTGTCAGCCCAGGCACCAAAGGTCTCACGTTCATGTAGCAACCAGTCAGTGTCAATGTTTCTCTCTCTCTCTCTCTCTCTCTCTCTCTCTCTCTCTCTCTTTCTTTCTTCCCCTCCCTCGCTCCCTTCCATTCTCTCCATTGGAAAAGCAATGGAAAAAATACCCTCAGGTGAGTATTTTTTTTAAAAAAGAGTGTTGTTTCTTAAGTCACAAGACAGCAGTTTTCCATTCTTACCACAACCCAGTAGCCATGGGCATTCTAGCTGACAACCTGTCACACAGGTTTCTTTGTTTAAAAACTTCTAGGGTGTTGTCTGAATTCAACAAAGCCCAGGTAAACTCTGTGCCAACCAACGGACTGAGCCGAGGAACGGAGATGCCCGCACTGCAGGCCTCACTCTCCCTGCACGGCCTCTGCCTCGACACCAGCACACACCTGCACGTCGAGGCGCCCGCAGAGCCCCTCCCTGCCCGAGCAGCCTCTGGGCCTGCAAATGGTGGCCACAAGCAGGAACCGCTTTCCCTGGCACCTGGCATCCTGGGCTTGCAGCATCTGGGCACTGCCCAAGCTGTCACTTCGAGGAGCACTTCAGACCAGCAGCCTTCTAGTCCTGTGAGAGCAGTCGGCCAAGGGGATGGGCAGCAGAGGCCCTCGGTGGATGACGGAGCTGGACTGAGCCTCATGGTTTCCTCACCCACCAGTCCGGTGAGTGGTTCCGGCTGTTCTGGGGGTGGTCTTGGTAAAAGGTCTCCAAGCCAGGGTTTCCCCGGTTGATGACCCCAAGCGGTCTCTGCCTTCTTCCCAATTACCCTCTCTCTCTGGGTGGTGTTAGTGTTAATAGCCTCATGATGATGGAGCTGGTGTTTCTTGGTGTGTGAGTAGTGGACATAAGCTGGGCACCATGCCCATCAGTTCCCATGGTTATCTCCTGTCATCTCTGCATCGACTCTATGACAAGATAATTCTCACTTGACCACAGACTCTCTGCTCTTAAGCAACTTAAGGCCTTGGGCCAGGAACTTCACCTCACTGGCCCTTGGTTTCCTCCTCAGTACTTGTTATGAATAAATTGATATTTTTATATACTTCTTTTGAAAATACTCATTTTGCAACATGATCCAGATTTAGAACTGTGCTGTCCAATTTGACAGCCACTAGCCACATGGAGCTATTAATCTCACCTGCTTCTTTTTACATTTTTTAAAAATGTGGCTACTAGAACATTTAAAGTGACGTATGTGACTCACATTGTATTTCTATTGGACAGCGCTGTTCTAGGATAAGCCAATCTAGTTTGTTGATAACCCGAGGGAAGTCAATCCTGGGAATGTCCTGGAGAAGTGTTGGCCAGTGGAGCAGCAGTCAAAGCTGTGACCTAAGCTCTTCAGCTGTTTCCGTTTGTTCTTGTGTCATGGAATGCAGAGGCAGGAATCTATGTACGTGTGCTCCTGGACACAGGAAGCTGCAGCCTGGGGCTCATGTTGGTGCATGGTCTTACTTTTCAGCTCCATCCATGCACATCTCTCCTTTGGCCAGTAACTTCCAGATCCTGTAACTCAGGACGGGACCAGGGCCATGCAAAGTGACAGAGGCGCACACACACCCTTTTTAAAACAGCTTTAGTGCATTTAAAATTATTATTTTAATCAGAGAAGAAGGGAGGAGAGAGATAGAAAACTCAATGATGAGAGAATCATTGCTTGGCTGTCTCCTGCACGCCCCCTACTGGGGATCGAGCCCACAATCTGGGCATGTGCCCTTGACTGGAATCAAACCTGGGACCCTTCTGTCCGCAGACCAACACTCTATCCACTGAGCCAAACTAGCTAGGGAGTCTTGTTCTTACATTTAGATATGTGGTATATTTTGAGTTAATTTTTGTATATTGTATAAGGATGAGGTCCAACTTCATTCTTTTGCATATAGATATCCAGTTCTACCAGCACTATTTGTTGAAAAGACTATTATTTCCCCTTTTTAAAAAGTTTTGAGGAATGATGTATTTAAAGTATACCAGATCCTCAGTGTATACCTCAATGAGTAATTATATATGATATGCACTCTGTAACCACCATCCAGATCTAGATATTAGAACATTTCCAGCCCAAAGGAAACTACCATAGATTCATTTTTCCTGTCATTGAACTCGTTATAAATGGAATCATACAATATATTACTCATATGCTTCCTTCACTGAACTGTGCAGTTCACCTATACATACAACCTGGGGCTATAGTTTGGTCTTTTCCACTGATCTATAGTATTTCATTATAAGACTATCATCATGTATGTCTCCATGCTCCTGCTAACAGGCATTTGGGTTGTTTCCAGGTTTGGGGCCATTATGAAGAACATTCTTGTACTTGCCTTTTGGTGAACCTATGTACTCGTTTCTGTGGGTATATATTGAGGAGCGGAATTGCCAGGCCATTGGGTAGACGTATGTTTAGCTTTAGTAGATACTGCCAAACAGCTTTCTAACAGTCTTGTACCAAGTTATCCTCACACTAGTAATATATGAGCGCTGCCATCTCTTTCTCCTAGCCAGCGGGGTCGGGACAGGGCAGTCCACTCATCAACAAAGCTCTTCCTCTGCTCACCACGTTTTGACCCCCTGGCCTCCTTGCAGCTCCTGACAAAGCAAGTTTCGTGTAGCCCCAGGCACTTCCATTTTCTGTTCCCTGTGCCTGGACCCTTTTCTGACTCACTCCTTCCCTCACTGCTGTCTCGGCCTTCCCTGACCACTCTGCCTCCAAGCACCAGTGACTCCCTTTCCCATTCATCTGCTTCACTTGGTAACACTCACACTATGTGAAGTTATATCATCTCTTCATTTTCTATTTGTGTATTTCCTGTCTTCCCGACTAGACTGTTGGCTCCATTATATGAGAGACCATGTCCATTCATTCTGTATTGTCGGCTCAAGCACTGTACCTGGGAGAGAGTAGGAATCAATCACTAGTTCTTGAACTCTCTCTGGAAATGCCGGCTTGTAGATTTACACTGAGAAGTGCACCATCAAGTGCAGAGGTGGGCAGGTTGGTCTGACCAGGGCAGGCTCCACCTCCTTGCCACCTCAGGGGAGTCTGGTTGCTTGGTAACGTGGAATCAAAGCACCTACTGCTGAGTTCAGTGTGTGCTCGCCCTTTCTGAAGCCCATCTCCTTTGGGGAGTTGTGGATCCATTCATTCCTCTACTCCCTAGTCACTGGGCAACACTGTGTGGCCCGCCTATTCACATTGACCTGGTATCTTCACTCCTCAGCCAGACTCCTCTCTGGATTCACTGTTGTATAAAGTGTCCTAATGTCCAGGTGGCATTCCTGGAGCACTTTTGGTCCCTAGTGGTAGGTGCTTTGGGTCCCAGGTGGCAGGTGCTGCTCTGGCTGAAATTCTTGGTCAATGGTGATTTCCCCCCACTGTTAAAGGGGCAGGGAGCTGCAGCCAATTAAGCCGACCATGCTCTTTTCCCCATGGGAGCCTGGTGTGCAATGGCTGCAAACAGCAGCATCCTTGGTAGTGTACGCAACCTGTTGCTAGTATGGGTTGCCTTAAGGGACCTTGGATACAGCCCTTTCTGGTGGACACTTGTGTCTGAACTCATGCTGCCCTCAATCTAGAAAAAGAAAAAAGAAAAAAGGGGGGGCAGGGAACTGGCCAGATATGGGCCCCTGAGTGAGCAGGCTGTAGGCAGGTGGCATGAAAGAGGGAGACGGGAGACAGTTGTGTGCTCCTCTCCCCTACCTCCCTTTCTGCTTTATAACTGGAGCCCTTGGCGTGGGCCACAGCCACAGGACTTGGTCCAATTCCATGTGCAGAAGTTCCAAGGACCCAGTGTTCCCACTTTTTTTTCTCCTTTGCTTAAGAGAACAAAAGGTTTCCCCGAGAGTATGATTTCCTGGTGGCTAACCTGTGGTAACCGGGAGTGTGTCTGACCG
>NW_005871434.1:951951-976227 GCF_000147115.1 Myotis lucifugus | reverse complement strand
GTAAAAATTTATACATTTTCCTCTGTCGTATCGCGGGATTAAACAACTATTTTGAGGGCTTATATAAAACTCATTTTCGTGATGTTTGGACAGTCTCTTTCCTGAAAAAACCCCCCCTCTAGTGTTCCCCGAATGTAAAACATTCTCAGGTCTCTGGGGCATTTTCACATTTTTTCTACTTCAAATGTGGGGAGATAGAACCCGGCCAAAAAAGGAGAGAACGCCTCTTTTCCTTAGTTTTAAGAGTGTTTTTTTACATTTTTCAAAATCATTTCCCGGGGATATATCATTGTGTATTTTAAGTGTTTTACCAAAATAGACTTTTTTCTTAGAAGTATATACATGAATTTTCAGGATATTTACTGTGTCATTCAGAAAACTCCAGGCAATTTAGCCCCAATTGTAAATATAATCAGTATTCTCTTCATTTAACGGCTTTATACACTAATTCTGAGCTTTATAAATGGGAATTCTAATGTTTGAGAGCACTTTCTTCGAAAAACACCATCAAACGTTAGCGGATTGTAAACATTATCAGTACTCTCAGCATTTCACAGCTTTCTACCTCTAATCCTGGTGATTGAACATGGCCATAAAGATCGAACGGCTCTAATTACTAGTTTTTTAAGTGTTTCTTACATGTGTCTAATCATTTCCCGGGAATATCATTGTGTATATTAAGAGTTTTACCAAAATTAGACAGTTTTCTTAGAAATATAGACATGAATCTTCAGGATTTGAACTGTGTCATTTAGAAAACGCCATGCAATTCAGCCTCAAATGTAAATATAATCTGTAATGTCTTCATTTAACGGATTTATACACAAATTCTGAGCTCTATAAACAGCAATTCTTAATGTTTGAAAGCACTTTCTTCGGAAAACACTATCTAACGTTACCGGATTGTAAACATTATCAGTACTCTCAGCATTTCACAGCTTTCTACCTCTAATCTTGGTGATTGAACACGGCCATAAAGATCGAACGGCTCTAATTACTAGTATTTTAAGTGTTTCTTACATGTTTTTAATCATTTCCCGGGACTATCATTGTTTATTTTAAGAGTTTTACCAAAATTTGACAGTTTTCTTAGAAGTATAGACATGAATCTTCAGGATTTGAACAGTGTGATTCAGAAAACTCCAGGTAATTCAGCTTCAATTGCAAATATAATCAGTATTCTCTTCATTTAACGGCTGTATACACAAATTCTTAGCTCTGTAAAAGGTATTTCTAATGTTTGAAAGCACTTTCTTCGAAGAATACCACCTAAAGTTTCCGTATTGTAATCATTATCAGTACTCTTGACATTTCACAGCTTTCAACCTTTAATCTCGGTGATTTAACAAGGCCATAAAGATAGAATGTTTTTATTTACTAGTATTTCAAGTGTTTCTTACATGTTTCTAATCATTACCCAGGAATATCATTGTGTATTTTAATAGTTTTACCAAAATTAGTCTGTTTTCCTAGAAGTATACACATGAATCTTCAGGATATTAACTGTGTCATTTTGAAAACGCCAAGCAATTCAGCCTCAATTTTAAATATAAACAGCATTCTCTTCATTTAGCAGCTTTATATACAAATTCTGAACTCTATAAACTGCAATTGTTAATGTTTGAAACCACTTTCTTCGGAAAAAATCATCTAAAGTCGCCGGATTGTAAACATTATCAGTACTCTCAGCATTTCACAGCTTTATACCTCTAATCTCGGTTATTGAACAGGGCCTTAAAGATAGAATAGCTCTAGTTACTAGTATTTCAAGTGTTTCTTCCATGTTTCTAATTATTTCCCGGGACTATCATTGTGTATTTTAAGAGTTTTACCAAATTTAGTCAGTTTTCTTAGAATTATATACATGAATCTTCAGGATTTTAACAGTGTAATTCAGAAAACTCCAGGCAATTCAGCCTCAATTGTAAATATAAACAGTATTCTCTTCATTTATCGGCTTTATACAGTAATACTGAGCTCTATGAATGGCAATTCTTTATGTTTGAAAGCACTTTCTTTGGAATAACTATATGAAGTAGCCGGAATTGTAAACACTATCACTACTCTCGTCATTTCACAGCTTTCTACCTCTAATCTCGGTGATTAAACAGGGCCATTAAAATAGAACTGCTCTAGTTACTGGTATTTCAAGTGTTTCTTACATTTTTCTAATTATTTCCCGGGACTATCATTGTTTATTTTAAGAGTTTTACCAAAATTATGCAGTTTTCTTAGAATTATATACATGAATCTTCAGGATTTTAACTGTGTCATCAGAAAACGCCAGGCAATTCAGCCTCAATTGTCAATATAAACAGTATTCTCTTCATTTAACGGCTTTATACCCAAATTCTGAGCTTTATAAACAGGAATTCTTAATGTTTGAAAGCACTCTCTTCTGAAAACGTCATCTGAAGTATCAGGAAATGTAAATATTATCAGTTCTCATCATTTTCCAGCATCATACCTGTAAACAAGTTGATTGAATATTGCCATAGAAATGTTATGAATCTATTTTCTCGTATTTCAAGTGATTCTAACAAGTCCCTAATAATTTACTGGTACTATAATTGTGTATTGTAAGAGTTTTACCACAATTAGACATTCTTAGAAGTATATACTTGAATCTTTAGGAATTTAAATATTTCATTCAAAATACCCTAATCAATTCAGGCTGAATTGTAAATATAAACAGAATTCTCCTCATTTAAATGCTTTATACACAAATGCTGAGCTCTTTAAACAGGAATTCTTAATGTTTGGAAGCACTTTCTTATGAAAACGCCACCTAAAGTAGCCAGAATTGTAAATATAATCAGTATTCTCGTCATTTTCCTGATTTCTACCTGTAATATTGGTTAGTGAACACAGAGGTAATGTTAGTATTGCTCTGTTTACTTGCATTTCAAGTATTTCTTACACGTTCCTAATTATTTCCCGGCAATATCATTGTGGATTTTAAGCATTTTACCAACATTAGGCAGTTTTCTTAGAAGTATTTACATGAATCTTCAGGTTTTAAATGCTTTTATTCAGAAAACGCCAACCAATTCAGACTCAATTGTAAATATAAACAGTATTCTCCTCATTTAAAGGAGCTCTATAAACAGCAATTCCTAATGTTTGAAAGCACTTACTTATGAAAATGGCACCTGAAGGTGCTGAAATTGTAAATATTATCAGTTTTGTCTTCATTTAACTGATTTTTACCTGTAATCTCGGTTATTGAACACTGCGGTAAAGATAGCACTTCTCTATTTATTGGTATTTCAAATGTTCTCACACATGCCTAATCATTTCCCTGCACTATTATTGTGTATTTTAAGAGTTTTATCAGAATTTGATAGTTTTCCTTGAAGTATATTTATGAATCTTCAGGCTTTAAACTGTATTATTTAGAAAAAGCCAAACAATTCAGACTTATTTGTAAGTATAAACAGTTTCTCCTCATTTAATGGCTTTATACACAAATTCTGTGCTCTATAAAAAGTAATTCTTAATGTTTGAATGCACTCTCTTCTGAAAATGCCACCTAAAGTAGATGGAAATGTAAATATTATCAGTATTCTCATCATTTCACAGCTTTCTACCTGTAATCAAGTTGATTGAATAAGGCCATAGAGATGTTATGAGGCAATTTCTTTGTATCAAGTGTTTCTAATTAGTTTCTAATCATTCACCGGCACTATCATTGTGTATTTTAAGTATTTTAGCAACATTAGACAGTTTTTCTTGAAGTATATACATGAACCTTTAGGATTTAAAAATTTCATTCAAAAAACGCGAACCAATTCAGACTCAATTGTAAATATAAACAGTAATTATTTCATTTAAAGGCTTTATGCACATATTCTGAGCTCTATAAACAGGAATTCTTAATGTTTGAAAGCACTTTCTTATGAGCACACCACCTAAAGTAGCCAGAATTGTAACTAGTATCAGTATTCTCCTCATTTCACAGATTTCTTCCTGTAATCTTAGTTATTGAACACAACGAAAAAGATAGTACGACTCTACTTACTTGAATTTCAAGTGTTTCATACACATTCCTAGAAATTTCCGGGACTATGATTGTGTATTTTAAGCGTTTTATCTGAATTAGACATTTTCCTTTGAAGTATATACATGAATCTTCTGGATTTAACTGTATTATTCAGAAAACGCCAACCAATTCAGACTCATTTGTAATTGTGGTAAAACTCTTAAAATACACAAGGAAAGTTCCAGGAAATGATTAGGATCATGTATAAAACACTTGAAAGGCAAGTCAATAGAGCCGTACTATCTTTATAGCCTTGTCCACTCACAGAGATTTCAGATAGAAACCTGTAAAATTAAGAGAATACTGATAATGTTTAAAATTTGGGATATTTTACTTGGCGTTTTCAGAAGACAGAGCTTCCAGACATTAATAATTCCTGTTTATAGAGCTTAGATTTTGTGTATAATGCCTTTAAATGAGGAGAATACTGATTTTATTTACAATTTAAATCCTAAAGATTCATGTATATACTTCTGAGAAAACTGTCTAATTGTGTTAAAACCCTAAAATACACAGAGATAGTCCCGGGAAATGATTAGGATCTTGTAAGAAGCAATAGAAATACAGGTCAATAGAGCCATACTATCTTTATGACATCGTTCAATCACAGAGATTTCTGGTAGAAACCTGTAAAATGATGAGAATTCTGATAATATTTAAAATTCCGCCCACTTTCCTTGGTGTTTTCAGTAGAACGTGCTTTCAAACATTAAGATTACCTGTTTAAGATCTCAGATTTTGTGCAGAAAGCCTTTAAATGAGGAGAATACTGTTTATATTTACAACTGAGGATGAATTGGTTGGCGTTTTTTGAATGAAACAGTTTAAATCCTAAAGATTCATGTATATACTTCAAACAATGATTAGGATCGTGTAAGAAAAACTTGACATACAAGTCAATAGAGCCGTACTGTCTTTAGGCCTTGTTCAATCACAGAGATTTCAGGTAGAAACTAGTAAAATTACTAGAATAATGATAATATGTAAAATTCTGGCAACTTTATTTTAAGTTTTCAGAAGAAAGAGCATGCAGACATTAAGAATTTCTGTTTATGGAGCTCAGACTTTGTGTATACAGCCTTTAAATGAAGAGAATACTGTTTATATTTACAATTGAGGATGAATTGTTTGGCGTTTTTTGAGTGAAACTGTTTAAACCGTGAAGATTCTTGTATATACTTCTACAAGAACTGTGTAATTGTGGCAATACTCTTAAAATACACAAGGATAGTCCCAGGTAATGATTAGAACATGTTAGAACCACTTGAAATACAAGTCAATGGAGCGATACTATTTTAGGCTTTATTTAATCATAGAGATTTAAGGTAGAACCCTGTAAAATGATGAGAATACTGATAATATTTATAATTCCCGGTACTTTACTTGGTGTTTTCAGAAGAATTTGCTTTCAAACATTAAGAATTCCTGTTTATAGAGCTCAGAATTTGTGTATAAAGCCTGTAAATGAGGAAAATACTGTTTATATTTCCAATTGAGCATGTATTGGTTGGCGTTTTTTTAATGAAACAGTTTAAATCCTAAAGATTCATGTATATACTACTATGAGAACTGTGAAATTGTGGTTAAAATCTTAAAATACACAATGTTAGTCCTGGGAAACGATTAGAATCATGTAAGAAACACTTTAAATAGAAGTCAATAGAGCCGTACTATCTTTATTGCTTTGTTCAATCACAGATATTTCAGTTAGAAACATGTAAGATATTGAGTATTCTGATAATATTTACAATCCCGGTACTTTACTTGGTGTTTTGAGAAGAATATGCTTTCAAACATTAAGTTTTCCTGTTTATAGAGCTCAGACTTTGTATATAACGCCAGTGAAAGAGGAGAATACTGTTTATATTTACAAGTGAGGCTAAATTGGATGGCGTTTTTTGAGTGAAACAGTTTATACCCTGAATATTCTTTTATATACTTCTATGAGAACTGTGTAATTGTGGTGAAACTCATAAAATACACAATGATTGTCCTAGGAAAAGATTAGGAAAGTGTAAGAAACACTAAAATACAAGTCAATTGAGCCTTGTATCTTTAGGCCTTGTTCAATCATAGAGATTTCAGGTAGCAACCTGTAAAATGACTAGAATAATGATAATATTTACAATTCCGGCAACTTTACTTTGAGTTTTCAGAAGAAAGAGCTTTCAGACATTAATAATACCTGTTTATGGAGCTCAGACTTTTTTTATAAAGCCTTTAAATGTGGACAATACTGTTTATATTTACAATTGAGGCTAAATTAGATGGCGTTTTTTGAGTGAAACTGTTTAAACCTTGAAGATTCTTGTATATACTTCTATGAGAACTGTGTAATTGTGGTAAAACTCTTAAAATACACAAGGATAGTCCTGGGTAATGATTAGGAATGTGTTAGAAACACTTGAAATACAACTCAATAGAGCGGTACTATCTTTAGGCCTTGTTCAATCACAGAGATTTCAGGTAGAAACCTGTAAAATAAGGAGAATACTGATAATGTTTACAATTCCGGAAACTTTACTTTGAGTTTTCAGAAAAAAAGAGCTTTCAGACATTAAGAATACCTGTTTATGGAGCTCAGACTTTTTGTATAAAGCCTTTAATTGTAGACAATACTGTTTATATTTACAATTAAGTCTAGATTGGTTGGCGTTTTTTGACTGAAACAATTTAAATCCTGAAGATTCTTGTATATACTTCAATGAGAACTGTGTAATTGTGGTAAAACTCTTAAAATACCCAATGATGGTCCCGGGAAATGACTAGGAACGTGTGAGAAACACTTGAAATACAATTCAATAGAGCGGTACTATCTTTAGGCCTTGTTGAATCACAGAGATTTCAGGTAGAAACCTGTAAAATAATGAGAATATTGATAATATTTAGAAATCTGGCTACTTTACTTGGGGTTTTCAGAAGAATGTGTTTTCAATCTTTAAGAATTCCTGTTATAGAGCTCAGACTTTGTGTATAAAGACTTTAAATGAGGAGAATACTGTTCATGTTTACAATTGAGGATAAATTGGTTGGTGTTTTTTGAATGAAACAGTTTAAATCCTAAATATTCTTCTATATAATTCTAAGAAATTTGTCTAATTGTGGTAAAACTGTTAAAACACACAATGATGGTCTGGGGAAATGATTAGGAATGTGTTAGAAACACTTGAACCAGAAGTTAATAGAGCGGTACTATCTTTAGGCCTTGTTCAGTCACAGAGATTTCAGGTAGAAACCTGTAAAATGATGAGAATACTGATAAATTTTACAATTCTGGCTATTTTACTTGTCCTGTTCAGAAGAAAGAGCTTTCAAACATTAAGAATTCCTGTTCATATACCTCAGAATTTTTATAAAGCCTTTAAATGTGGACAATACTGTTTATATTTAAATTGAGGCTAGATTGGTTGGCGTTTTTTGAGTGAAACAATTTAAATCCAGAAGATTCTTGTATATACTTCTATGAGAACTGTGTAATTATGGTAAAACTCTTAATATACACAATGATAGTCCCGGGAAATTATTAGGAACGTGTAAGAAACACTTGAAATACAAGTCAATAGAACCATACTATCTATAAGCCCTGTTCAATCACAGAGATTTCAGGTAGATACCTGTAAAATGATGAGAATACAGATAATATTTACAATTCCGGCTACTTTCCTTGGTGTTTTCAGAAGAATGTGCTTTCAAACATTAAGAATTCCTGTTCATAGAGCTCAGACTTTCTGTATACAGCCTTTAAATGAGGAGAATACTGTTTATATTTAAATTGAGGCTAATTTGGATGGTGATTTTGAGTGAAACATTTTAAACCCTGAAGATTCTTGTATATACTATGAGAACTGTGTAATTGTGGTAAACCTCTTAAAATACACAATGATAGTCCCAGGAAATGATTAGGAATGTGAAAGAAACACTGAAATACAAGTCAATAGAGCCATACTATCTTTAGGCCTTATTCAATCAAAGAGACTTCTGGTAGATAACTGTAAAATGATGAGAATACAGATAATGTTTAAAATTACGGCTACTACTTTACTTGGGTTTTCATAAGAAAGAGCTTCCAGACTTTAAAAATTCCTATTTATAGAGCTCAGATTTTGTGTATAAAGCCTTTAAATGAGGAGAATACTGTTTAAATTTACAAGTGAGCATGAATTGGTTGGCGTATTTGAATGAAACAGTTTAAATCCCAAAGATTTATGTATATATGTCTAAGACAACTGTCTAATTGTGGAAAAACTCTTAAAATACACAATGATAGTCCCAAGAAAAGATTAGGAATTGTAAGAAACACTGAAATACAAGTCAATAGAGCCGTACTATCTTTAGGCCTTGTTCAATCACAGAGATTTCAGTTAGAAACCTGTAAAATGACTAGAATACTGATAATTTTTACAATTCCGTCTAATTTACTTGGAGTTTACAGAAGAAAGAGATTTTAGACTTTAAGAATTCCTGTTTATGGAACACAGACTTTGTGTATAAAGCCTTTAAGTGAGGAGAATACTGTTTATATTTACATTTAAGACTAAATTGGATGGCGATTTTGAGTGAAACAGTTTAATCCTGAAGATTCTTGTTTATACTTCAATGAGAACTGTGTAATTGTAGTAATCCCTTAAAATACACGATCATAGTTTCCGGAAATTAATAGGAATATTTAAGAAACATTTGAAATACTTGTCAATAGAGCCATACTATCTTTATGGCCTCGTTCAATCACAGAGATTTCATGTAGAAACCAGTAACATTATGAGAATTCTGATAATATTTACAATTCTGGCTACTTTACTTGGTATTTTCAGAAGAATGTGCTTTCAAACATTAAGAATTCCACTTTCCAGAGCTCAGACATTGAGTATAAAGCCTTTAAATGAGGAGAATACTGTTTATATTTACAAGTGAGCATGAATTGGTTGGCGTATTTTAATAAAACATTTTAAATCCCAAAGATTCATGTATATACTTCTAACAAAACTCTGTCATTGTGGTAAAACTCTAAAAACACACATTGATAGTCCCGGGAAATGATTAGAATCATCTAAGAAACACTTGACATACAAGTCTATAGAGCCGTACTATCTTTATGGCCTGTTCAATCACTGAGATTTCAGGTAGAAACCTGTAAAATGATGAGAATAATGATAATATTTACAATTCTGCCTTCTTTACTTGGTGTTTTCAGAAGAATGTGCTTTCCAACATCAAGAATTCCTGTTTATACAGCTCAGATTTGTGTATAAAGCCTTTAAATGAGGAGAATACTGTTTATAATTACAATTAAGCCTAAATTGGATGTCGACTTTGAGTGAAACAGTTTAAACCCTGAATTCTTGTATATACTTCTATCAGAACTGTGTAATTGTGGTTAAACTGTTAAAATACACCATGATAGTCCGGGGAAATGTTTAGGATCGTGTAAGGAATGCTTGGAATACGAGTCACTAAAGCCATACTATCTTTATGGCCTCCTTCAATCACAGAGTTTTCAGGTAGATACCTGTAAAATGATGAGAATACTGATAATATTTACAATTCTGGCTACTTTACTTGGTGTTTTCAGAATAAAGAGCTTCCAGACATTAAGAATTCCTGTTTATAGAGCTCAGATTTTGTGTATAAGCTTTTAAATGAGGAGAATACTGTTTATATTTACAAGTGAGCATGAATTGGTTGGTGTATTTGAATGAAACAGTTTAAATCACAAAGATTCATGTATATATTTCTAAGAAAACTGTCTAATTGTGGAAAAACTCTTAAAATACACAATGATATTCCCAAGAAAAGATCTGGAATTGTAAGAAAAACTGAAATACAAGTCACTAGACCTGTACTATCTTCATGGCCTGGTTCAAAAACAGAGTTTTCTGATAGAAACCTGTAAAATGATGAGAATACTGATAATATTTACAATTCTGGCTACTTTACTTGGCGTTTTAAGAAGAAAGAGCTTCCAGACATTAAGAATTCCTGTTTGTAGAGATCAGACTTTGTGTACAAAGCCTTTCAGTGTTTATGTTTACATTTGAGGCTAAATTGGATGGCGATTTTGAGTGAAACAGTTTAAACCCTGAAGATTCTTGTATATACTTCTATGAGAACTGTGTAATTGTGGTTAAAGTGTTAAAATACACTATGATAGTCCCGGGAAAGGATAAGGATCGTGTAAGGAACACTAGAAATACAAGTCACTAGAGCGATACTATCTTTATGGCCTCATTCAATCACAGAGTTTTCAGGTAGAAACTTTTAAAATGATGAGAATACTGATAATATTTACAATTCCAGCTAATTTACTTGGCATTTTCAGAAGAAAGAGCTTTCAGACATTAAGAATTCCTGTTTATAGAGTTCAGATTTTGTGTATAAAGCTTTTAAATGAGGAGAATACAGTTTATATTTACAATTGAGGCTAAATTGGATGGAGATTTTGAGTTAAACAGTTTAAACCCTGAATTCTTGTATATACTTCTATGAGAACTGTGTAATTGTGGTAAAACTCTTAAAACACACAATGATAGTCCCGGGAAATGATAAGGAACGTGTTAGAAACACTTGAAAAACAAGTAAATAAAGCGGACCTATCTCTATGTCCTTGTTCAATCATAGAGATTTCAGGTAGAAACCTGTAAAATGATGAGAATAATGATAATATTTACAATTCTGGTACTTTAATGGTGATTTCAGAAGAATGTGCTTTCATACATTAAGAATTACTTTTTCTAGAGCTCAGACTTTGTTTATAAAGCCTTTAAATGAGGAGAATACTGTTTATATTTACCATTGAAGCTCAATTGGATGGCAATTTTGAGTGAAATATTTTAAACCCTGAAGATTCTTGTATATACTTCTATGAGAACTGTGTAATTGTGGTAAAACTCTTAAAATACACAATAATAGTCCTGTGTAATGATTAGGTGTTGAGTGTTTCCTTCCCACATCCCGCGTGTATCAGGGTTCAAGAACTGGAAGCAGAGCCGCACACAAATGAATATGAAAAGACAGGAGATAATTTGGATATATTGGAGGACGAGGCGAGTAAGTCCAACTCAAGGGGAAGGACTTCCTCCCGTGCTCAGGCCTCACCAAGCTTTTATTGATCTGGGATGCACCCATAGCATAGCCCTTTGGCAGGCGACCCCTGGCAACAGGCAGACTAGCCCATCAGCAAGGATTTACATAATAATAAATGGGGGAGTAATTTCAGCTACCACAGTCTGGACAAACAGAGGTGGTGCCTAGCTCCGACCTTTGTTAGGGCTTCAAAGTCACCCAGCCTTCGGGGGGTTTTTCTGTCTACGCTTATCAGATAGTGACGGCAATAAACAATTTCCCACATCTCCCCCTTATTTTTCCCCTTAAGATGGCTTGTATCTGCAGACCAGAAATAAACGTATAAGAACAAGTCCCAATTTCAATGTCCAACAGTTCTGAGTCCAAGTTTCAATGTCCAACAGTTCATGTGTACATGCCAGCAATGAAATGCTGGTTTTGGATGGTGGACAAATGCAGGTCTGGTCCTCTCTGGTTTGGTCCTGGCACCCAGCAGTGATACACAGCTTCTGACTGCTAGCATTGCAAGGCGTCTTCGCCATCTCCATCTCTGAACTGTCTATCCTGTCTTTGTGGCTGGAGCAATTTGGTCAGTTTCTCTCTGGGATCCGTTGCCGTAGGAATCCACATGGTCTTGGAACTGTTCTCTGAAAGTATACAAACGTACTTGGGGGATCCTTTTTATATTAGCCCAAATGATTTTCCTTTGGCTTATTTTAACATCACATATGTTTTTCATGGGTGCCTTGCTGTTAGCATTACAAATGAAAAGAAAAATTTTCTACTTGGTCATGGTGTAAGATCTTTCTGATGTACTGCTGGATCTGATTTGCTAAGATTTTGTTGAGGATTTTGGCATCTATGTTCATGAGGGATATTGGCCTGTAATTCTCTTTCATTGTGTTGTCTTTACCTGGTTTTGGTATTAGGGTGATGCTGGCTTCATAGAATGAGCTTGGAAGTGTTCCTTCCTCTTGAATTTTTTGTAGTAGTCTGAGGAGGATAGGTTTTAGTTCTTCCTTGAATGTTTGGTAAAACTTCCCTGTGAAGCCGTCTGGTCCTGGGCTTTTGTTTGCTAGAAGCTTTTTGATGACTGCTTCAATTTCTTCCATAGTTATTGGCCTATTGAGATTTTTAGATTCTTCCTGATTGAGTTTTGGAATGTTGTATTTTTCTAGGAATTTGTCCATTTCCTGCAGGTTGTCTAGTTTGTTGGAGTAGAGTTGTCCATAGTATTTTTCAACAATCATTTGTATTTCTCTGGGGTCTGTTGTTATTTCACCTCTTTCATTTCTGATTTGGTTTATTTGGGTCCTCTCTCTTTGCTTCTTGGTGAGTCTGGCTAGAGGTTTGTCAATCTTGTTTATCCTTTCAAAGAACCAGCTCTTGGTTTCATTGATTTTCTGTATTGTTTTTTTTTTGGTTTCTATGTCATTTATTTCTGCTCTAATCTTTATTATCTCCTTCCTTCTACTCACTCTGGGGTTTTCTTGTTGCTCTCTTTCTAATTCTTTGAGTTGAAGAGTTAGATGATTTACTACCATTTTTTCTTGCTTTTTGAGATAGGCCTGTAGAGCTATAAACTTCCCTCTCAGGACTGCTTTCATTGTGTCCCATAGGTTTTGGATTGTTGTGTTTTCATTGTCATTAGTGTCCAGGATGTTTTTAATTTCTTCTTTGATCTCATTGGTAACCCAATCAATATTTAATAACATGCTGTTCAGCTTCCAAGTGTTTGAGTATTTTGGGTTGTTTTTATTGTAGTATATTTCTAATATTATGCCATCGTGGTCTGAGAAGATGCTTTTTATGATTTCAACCTTCTTGAATTTGGGGAGACTTTGCTTGTGACCCAATATGTGGTCTATTTTTGAATCTGTCCCATGAGCACTTGAGTAGAATGTATATTCTGCGGCTTTGGGGTGAAGTATTCTGAAGATGTCTATTAAGTCCATCTGATCTAGTGAGTCATTTAGGATTGCTGTTTCTTTGCTGATTGTTTGTCTAGAGGATTTATCCAGTGATGTCAGTGGTGTATTAAAGTCCCCTACTATGATTGTATTGTCGTCGATCTCTCTTTGATATCTTCCAGGAGTATTTTTATGAATTTGGGTGCTCCTGCATTGGGTGCATATATGTTTACCAGGGTTATATCTTCTTGTTGTATTGATCCCTTTAGTATTATGAAGTGGCCTTCCTTATCTCTTGTTATGGCCTTCACTTTGAGGTGTATTTTGTCCGATATAAGTATTGCTACCCCAGCTTTTTTTTCATTTCCATTTGCCTGAAAGATATTTTTCCATCCCTTCACTTTCAGTCTGTGTGAGTCCATTCTAATGAGGTGGGTCTCTTGTAGACAGCAGATGTATGGGTCATATTTTTTCATCCATTCAGCCACTCAATGTCTTTTGATTGGAGCATTTAGTCCATTTACATTTAAAGTTATTATTGAAAGGTACTTGTTTGTAGCCATTTCTTTTTTGTGTGTGGCTGTTTTCTTTCTGAGCTTTTTATTTCTTCTTTTTACACCAGTCCCTTTAGCATTTTTTGCATTGCTGGCTTGGTGGTGATAAACTCCTTTAGCCTTTTTTTGTCTGTGAAGCTTCTTATTTCCCCTTCAAATTTGAATGATAGCCTTGCTGGATAGAGTATTCTTGGATTCAGTCCTTTGCTTTGCATCACTTTGTAAATTTCCATCCATTCTTTTCTAGCCTGATGTGTTTCTGTTGAGAAATCATTTGATAATCTAATGGGAGATCCCTTGTATGTAATTGTCCGTCTCTCTCTTGCAGCCTGTAATAGTCTCTCTTTGTCCTGAACATTTGCCATGGTAATTATGATGTGTCTTGGTGTGGGTCTTTTCGGGTTCACCTTGTTTGGGACTCTCTGTGCTTGTGTGACTTTTTTCTTCCCCACCTCAGGGAAGTTTTCTGATATTATTTCTTCGAATAGGTTTTCTAATCCTTGTTCCTCTTTCTGTTGTTCTGGCACCCATATTATTTGTAGGTTGTTTCATTTCATGTTGTCCCAAAGCTCCCTTAGACTCTCCTCCTGTCTTTTAATTTTTTTCTCCAATTGCAGTACAGTTTGGGTATGTTTTGCTTCCTTGTCTTCTAATTCACTAATTCGGTCCTCCGCTTCTCCTAGTCTACTGTTGATACTTTCAATCGTGGTTTTTTTGCAGCTAAATCACTCTTCATTTCTTTTTGGGCCTTACTTAAATTGTTGAATTTTTCATCTGTTTCTTCTTGCTTCTTGCATATGTTATTGATTTTTTCATCTCTTTCTTCTTGCTTCTTTCATAGGTAGTTGATTTTTTCATCTGTTTCTCTTGCTTCTTGCATATGTTATTGATTTTTCCCTCCATCCGGTTTATGCACTCTAGGACCCTCATTCTGAATTCTTTTTCTTTCATGTTGCATGCCTCTATATCACTTAGCTGCTTTTCTGGTGAGTCCTCATTTTCTTTCCTTTGGGGGTTTCTTTGTCTACCCATGTTTGATCTCACTGACATATCTAGACGTTGAGTCGTTCAGTGGCTGCTCCCTGGGTGGCAGTGACTCCTTGGGCTGTGGTTGCTCTTCAGGCGTTTGTGGTAGCAGCTGCTCCTCAGTTGGGAGCAGCTTCTCTGGTGGGTGCTGTTCACAGCTGTGCTGGCTCTTCTGGCTGGTGGGGGGGAGGCTTCATGTACAGCTGCTGTTCCACTGACAGAGGGTGTGGTTCTCAGGAGGCTGTTGTTGCTTGGATCTGCTGCGTTGATTTAAAGGAACAAAATACAACACAAAAAGGCACCACATACCAGGCACTAAACACAAATATATTTATGATATTAATAACCCCAAATACAGGTGACCACCCAAATTAAGAGAATTCGGGGATAAGGAAGAAAGAAGAGAAAAAGAGAAAAGAGAAAAAAGACAAGAAAAGAAAAGTAGGGAAAAAAGGAGTGCAAAAATGAAATTGGGAAAAAGGAGGGGGAAAAAGAGAAAAAAAAGAGCAAAAAGAGAGAATGAAGTAGAAGAGGGGAAGAGACTATTTATATGACAAGAAAACTCCTATAGAACTGCCACTAATCTCAAAAACTTCCAGCAACAGCTCCCTGGAGATGAATGCAAACTAGAAACAACCAATACTATCAAGAGAGGCAAGGGAAAATAGAAGCACAAAAATAACCGGGGGGGGGGGTGTTGAGGGAGGGGGAAAACCAGCAGAAAAAAATGAAAATAAAAAGCAAAACAGCCTCACAACCAGTCCTAAAAACACACACACATACACAGACACAGAAAAAATAGACAAACAAACAAAAAAAAAAACAATATACTCAACAATCAAGCAAACAGCAACAAAACAATAGAAAGATAAAAGAAGAAAAAAAATTTTGGATAGTGAAGAAAGATAAGGGATATGTGTATAAGGATTTAGAGCAGTGGGTTGGAAATAGGATATATAAGTAGGGTGAAATTTTGACAGGAGGTAAACAGAAGGAATGGGGAAAATCTAAAGCAGGAATAGGGTAAGAGAAACAGGACAACAAAAGGGGAAAAGTGAGGGAGAGGATTTTAGCATAGAGGTAAAATTGAGGTAGGGAAAATTGGTGCTAAAGGAATGATGAAAATAGAATGGAGAACACTAATCCCAAATTAAATAAAGATAAAATAAGATGGCACTTTAAAAAATGGTAAAATATTAGCAGTAATAATACTGGTTAAAAGTAAAAATGTAGTAATTAAAAGGGTAAAATAAGGTGATGGAAAAAGAAAAAAAATGGTTTCTTAGTTAAAAGGTGAAGAAATTAAAAAAAATAAACAAAAATTTGCAATAGTGAAAGTCCTTCGGTTCTACTCTTCAGTCTGGCATGCCTTAGTCCTACCAGGTATTCAGGAGAATGTTGAATTTCCCTGCGATACACGGTTCCTCCGAGTTGTAAACCACAGTCCAGATTTTAAAGCAGGCCATATTTGTTTCCCAGACTGCCTTAATTTATATTTACCTAAGAGTCAGTTTGTGGCTCAGTCTCTGGGTGGCAGTGTTTCTGGATTGACCTTCGAGGCTATACGGCCTCTCTATCCACTTAAGTGTTTATTTTTTCTATTGCACTTAAAACTGGTTTGGGGGAAGTCCCCTGCCCAGAGTTACCCACTTTGTGTTGTTGCTGGGACTCTGGTTGGCGTTTTTTGAATGAAAGAGTTTAAATCCAAAAGATTCATGTATATAATTCTAATAAAACTGCACAATTGTGGTAAAACTCTTAAAATACACAATGATAGTCCTGGGAAATGATTAGGAACGTGTTAGAAACACTTGAAATACAAATAATTGGAGCAGTACTATCTTTAGGCCTTGTTCAATCACAGAGATTTAAGGTACAACCCTGTAAAATGACGAGAATATTGACAATATTTACAATTCTGGAAACTTTAATTGGCATTATCAGAAGAAAGAGCTGTCAGACATTAAGATTTCCTGTTTATATAACTCAGATTTTGTGTATAAAGCCTTAACATGAGGAGAATACTGTTCATATTTATAATTGAGTCTAAATAGATGGCGATTTTGAGTGAAACATTTCAAACCCTGAAAATGCTTGTATATACTTCTATGAGAACTGTGTAATTGTGGTTAAACTCTTAAAATACACAATGATAGTACTGGGAAATAATTAGGAACATGTAAGGAAACCCTGAAATAAAAGTCCATAGAGCCGTACTATCTTTATGGCTTTGTTCAATCACAGAGTTTTCAGGTAGAAACTGTAAAATGATGAGAATACTGATAATATTTACAATTCCGGCTACTTTACTTGGTGTTTTCAGAAGAATGTGCTTTCAAACATTAAGAATTCCTGTTAATGAAGCTTAGACTTTTTGTATAAACCCTATAAATGAGGAGAATACTGTTTATATTTACAATAGAAGCTAAATTGAATGGCATTTTTTGAGTGAAACAGTTTAAACCCTGAAGATTCATGTATATACTTCTATGAGAACTGTGTAATTGTGGTAAAACCCTTAAAATACACAATCACGGTGCTGGGAGATGATTAGGAACGTGTTAGAAACACTTGAAATACAAATAACTGGAGCAGTACTATCTTTAGGCCTTGTTCAATCACAAAGATTTAAGGTAGAACACTGTAAAATGATGAGAATACTGATAATATTTACAATTCCGGCAACTTTACTTGGCGTTTTCAGAAGAAAGAGCTTTCAGACATTAAGAATTCTGTTTATAGGTCTCAGATTTTGTGTATAAAGCCTTTAAATGAGGACAATATTTTTTATGTTTACCATTGAGGCTGAAGTGGATGGCGGTTTTTTAGTGAAACAGTTGAAACCTTAAAGATTCTTATAAATACTTCTATGAGAACTGTGTAATTGTGGAAAAACTCTTAAAATACACAATGATACACCCGGGAAATGATTAGGAATGTGTAAGAAATACTTGAAATACAAGTCAAGAAAGCTATACTATTTTAGGCCTTGTTCAATCAGAGAGATTTCAGGAGACACCTGTAAAATGACGAGAATACTGATAATGTTTATAATTCCAGCTAATTTACTTGGTGTTTTCAGAAGAAAGAGCTTTCAGACATGAAGAATTCATGTTTATACAGCTCAGATTTTGTGTATAAAGCCTTGAAATGAGGAGAATACTGTTTATATTTTTAATTGAGCATGAATTGCTTGGCATTTTTTGAATGAAACAGTTTAAAACCTAAAGATTCATGCATATACTTCTAAGAAAACGGTTTAATTGTGGTAAAATCTAAAAAAACACAATGATAGTCCGGAGAAATGATGAGGAATGTGTAAGAAACAATTCAATACAAGTCAATACAGCCATACTATCTTTAAGCCTTGTTCAATCACAGATTTTTCTGGTAGAAACCTGTTAAATGATGAGAATACTGATAATAGTTACAGTTCTGGCTATTTTCCTTGGTATTTT
This sequence comes from Myotis lucifugus, assembly GCF_000147115.1. Lineage (NCBI taxonomy): Eukaryota > Metazoa > Chordata > Mammalia > Chiroptera > Vespertilionidae > Myotis > Myotis lucifugus. Next base: position 958,178 of record NW_005871434.1, on the reverse strand, counting down.
CAGAAAAATGTGCACTCAAACATCCAGAAATCCAGTTTATAGAGCTCACACTTTGTGTATAAAGCCTTTAAATGAAGAGATTACTGTTTATATTTAAAATTGAGCATGAAATGGTTGGCGTTTTTTGAATGAAACTGTTCATATCCTAAAGATTCATGTATATACTTCTAAGAAAACTGTCTAATTGGGGAAAACTCTTAAAAAACACAATGATCATCCCGGGAAATGATTAGGACCCTATAAGAAACACTTGAAATACAATTCAATACAGCCGTAGTATCTTTATGCCTTCGTTCAATCACAGAGATTTCAGGTAGAAACCTTTAAAATGTTGAGAATTCTGATGTTTACAATTCCGGCTACTTTAGTTGGCCATTTCAGAAGAAAGGGCTTTCAGACATTAAGAATTCCTGTTTATAGAGCTCAGATTTCGTGTGTAAAGCCTTTAAATGAGGAGAATACTGTTTATATTTACAATTAGGCATCAATTGGTTGGGTTTTTTGAATGAAACAGTACAAATTCTAAAGATTCATGTATATAGTTCTAAGAACACTGTCTAACTGTGGTAAAACTCTAAAAATACACAATGACAGTCCCGTGTAATGATTAGGAACGTGTTAGAAACAATTGTAATACCAGTCAATAGAGCCATACTATATTTAGGCCTTATTCAATCACAGAGATTTCAGGTAGAAACCTGAAAATGACGCGAATACTGATAATGTTTACAATTCCGGATACTTTGTGTTTTCAGGTGAAAGAGCATTCAGACATTAAGAATTCCTGTTTATAGAGCTCATATTTTGTGTATAAATCTTTTAAAAGAGGAGAATACTGTTTATATTTACAATTGAGCATGAATTGGTTGGCGTTTTCTGAATGAAACAGTTTAAATCCTAAAGATTCGTGTATATACTTTCAAAAAAACTGTCTAATTGTGGTAAAACTCTTAAAATACACAATGATAGTCCAGAGAAATGATTAGGAACTTGTTAGAAACACTAGAAATACAAGTAAATTGAGCCATACTATCTTTAGGCCTTGTTCAATCACAGAGATTTCAAGTAGATACCTGTAAAACGACGAGAATACAGATAATGTTTATAATTCGGGCTAATTTACTTGGCATTTTCAGAAGAAAGAGCTTTCAGACATTAAGAATTCCTGTTTATAGAGCTCAGACATTGTGTATAAAGCCTTTAAATGAGGAGAATACTGATTATTTTTACAAGTGAGCATGAATTGGTTGGCGTTTTTTGAATGAAACAGTTGAAACCATGAAGATTCTTGTATGTACTTCTATGAGAACGGTGTAATTGGGGTTAATCTCTTAAAATACACAATGATAGTCCCAGGAAATTATTAGGAACGTGTTAGAAACACTTGAAATACAAGCAAATAGAGCCGTACTATCTTTATGGCCTTGTTCAATCACAGTGATTTCAGGTAGAAACCTGTAAAATGATGAGAATTCTGATAGTATTTACAATTCTGGCTACTTTAGTTGGCGTTTTAAAAAGAATGTGCTTTCACACATTAAGAATTCCTGTTTATAGAGCTCAGACTTTGTGTATAAAGCCTTTAAATGAGGAGAATAATGTTTATCTTTACAATTGAGGTTGAATTGTTTGGGGTTTTTTGAGTGAAACACTTTAAACCCTGAAGATTCTTGTATATACTTTTATGAGAACTGTGTAATTGTGATAAAACTCTTAAAATACACAATAATAGTGCTTGGAAATGATTAGAAATATCTGAGAAACACTGGAAATACAAATCAATAGAGCCGTACTATCTTTAGGCCTTGTTCTATCACTGAGATTTCAGGTAGATACCTGTAAAATGACAAAAATACTGATAATGTTTACAAATCAAGCTACTTTCTTGGTGTTTTCAGAAGAAAGAGCTTTCAGACATTAAGAAATCATGATAGTAGAGCTTAGATTTTGTGTATAAACCTTTAAATGAGGAGAATACTGTTTATATTTAGAATAAAGCATAAATTGCTTGGGGTTTTTTTGAATGAAAAAGTTTAAATCCTAAAGATTCATGTATATACTTCAAAGAACCCTGACTAATTGTGGTTAAACTGTTAAAATACACAATGACAGTCCCAAGAAAATATTAGGAACGTTTAAGTTACACTTGAAATACAAGTCAATAGGGCCGTACTATCTTTATGGCCTCGTTCAATCACAGATATTTTAGGTAGAAACCTGTAAAATGATGAGAATTCAGATGTTATTTACAATTCCAGCTACTTTACTTAGTATTTTCAAAAGAATGTGCTTTCAAACATTAAGAATTCCTGTTTAGAGAGCTCAGACTTTGTGTATAAAGCTTTTCAATGAGGAGAATACTGTTTATATTTCCAATTGAGAATGAATTCGTTTGTGTTTTTTGAATGAAACAGTTTAAATCCTAAAGATAAATATATATACTTCTAAGCAAAATGTCTAATTGTGGTAAAACTCTTAAAATACACAATTATAATCCCAGAAAATGATTAGGAACGTGTTACAAACACTTGAAACACAAGTCAATAGAGCAGTACTATCTTTAGGCCTTGTTCAATCACAGATTTTTCTGGTAGAAACCTGTAAAATGATGAGAATATTGAAAGTATTTACAATTCTGGCTACTTTACTTGTCGTTTTGAGGTGAAAGTGCATTCAAAAATTTAAAATTCCAGTTTATGGAGTTCAGACTTTGTGTATAAAGCCTTTAAATGAGAAGAATACTGTTTACATTTACAATTGGGGCTAATTTGGATGGCGTTTTTTGAGTGAAACAGTTTAAACCCTGAAGATTCTTGTATATACTTTTATGAGAACTGTGTAATTGTGGTAAAACTCTAAAAGTACACAATAATAGTTTTGGGAAATGATTAGGAACGTGTTAGAAACACTTGAAATACAAGTAAATAGAGCAGAACTATATTAGCTCTTGTTCAATCACAGAGATTCCACATAGAAACCTGTAAAATGATGAGAATACAGATAATGTTTACAATTCCGGCTACTTTACCTGGCGTTTTCAGAGTAAGAGCTTTCAGACATTAAGAATTCCTGTTTTTAGAGATCAGATTTTGTGTATAAAGCCTTTAAATGAGGAGAATACTGTTTATATTTACAATTAAGCATGAATTAATCGGCTTTTTTTGAATGAAAGAGTTTAAATCCTAAAGATTCATGTATATACTCCTAAACAAACTGACTAATTGTGGTAAGACTCTTAAAATACACAATGATAGTCCCATGAAATGATTAGGAATGTGTTAGAAACACTTGAAATACAAGTCTATAGAGCCGTACTATCTTTATGACCTTGTTCAATCACAGAGATTTCAGGTAGAAACCTGTAAAATGATGAGAATTCTGATAATATTTACAATTCCAGCTAATTTACTTGGCCTTATAAGGATGTGCTTTGAAACATTAAGAATTTCTGTTTATGGAGCTCAAACTTTGTGTATACAGCCTTTAAATGAAGAGAATACTGTTTATATTTACAATTGAGGATGAATTGTTTGGCGTTTTTTGAGTGAAACAGTTTAAACCCTGAAGATGCTTGTATATACTTTTATGAGAACTGTGTAATTGTGGTAAATTTCTTAAAATACACAATGATAGTTCTGGGAAATGATTAGAAAGGTGTAAGAAACACTTGCAATACGAGTCAATAGAACAGAACTATCTTTAGGCCTCATTCTATCACCAAGATTTCAGGTAGATACCTGTAAAATGACGATAATACTGATAATGTTTACAAATCAGTCTATTTACTTGGTGTTTTCAGAAGAAAGAGCTTTCAGACATGAAGAATTCATGTTTATAGAGCTCACATTTTGTATATAAAGCCTTGAAATGAGGAGAATACTGTTTATATTTACAATTGAGCATGAATTGGTTGGCGTTTTTTGAATGAAACAGTTTAAATCCTAAAGATTCATGTATATACTTCTAAGAAAACTGACTAATTGTTTTAAGACTCTTAAAATACACAATGATAGTCCCAGAAAATAATTAGGAACTTTTTAGAAACACTTGAAATACAAGTCTATAGAGCCGTACTATCTTTAGGCCTTGTTCAATCACAGAGATTACAGGTAGATTCCAGTAAAATGATGAGAATACTGATAATGTTTACAATTCCAGCTAGTTTCCTTGGAGTTTTCAGATGAAAGAGCTTTCAGACATTATCAATTTCTGTTTTTAGACTTCAGACTTTGTGTATAAATCTTTTCTTTGAGGAGAATACTGTTTATATTTACAATTGAGGATGAATTGGTTGGCGTTCTTTGAATGAAACAGTTTAAACCCTGAAGATTCTTGTATATACTTCTATGAGAACTGTGTAATTGTGGTAAAACTCTTAAAACACACAATGATAGTCCCAGGAAAAATTAGGAACGTGTAAGAAACACTGAAATACAAGTCAATACAGCCGTACTATCTTCATGGCCTTGTTCAATCACAGAGATTTCAGGTAGAATTCTGTAAAATGATGAGAATACTGATAACATTTACAATTCCGGCTACTTTACTTGGTGTTTTTTGAGGAATGTGCTTTCAAACATTAAGAATTCCTCTTTATAGAGCTCAGACTTTGTGTATAAAGCCTTTAAATGGGAGAATACTGTTTATATTTACAATTGAGGATGAATTGGTTGGCGTTCTTTGAATGAAACAGTTTAAATCCTAAAGATTCATGTATATACTTCTAAGAAAAATGTCTAATTGTTGTAAAACTCTTAAAACACACAATGCTAGTTCCGGTAAATGATTAGGAACGTGTTAGAAACACTTGAAACACAAGTCAATAGAGCGGTACAATCTTTAGGCCTTGTTCAATCACAGAGATTTCAGGCAGAAACCAGTAAATTGATGAGAATACTGGTAATATTTACAATTCAGGTTACTTTACTTGTCATTATCAGAAGAAAGAGCTTTCAAACATTAAGAATTCCTGATTATGGAGCTCAGACATTGTGTATAAAGCCTTTAAATGAGGAGAATACTGTTTATATTTACAATTGAGGATGAATTGTTTGGCGTTTTTTTGAATGAAAGAGTTTAAATACTAAAGATTCATGTATATACTTCTAAGGAAACTGTCTAATTGTGGTAAAACTCTTAAAACAAACAATGATAGTCCCGGGATATGATTAGGAACGTGTTAGAAACACTTGAAACTAGTCAATAGAGCGGTACTATCTTTAGTCCTAGTTCAATCACAGAGATTACAGGTAGAAACCTGTAAAATGCCGAGAATACTGATAATATTTATAATTCTGGCTACTTTACTTGTCGTTTTCAGAAGAAAGAGCTTTTAAACATTAAGAATTTCTGTTTATAGACCTCAGATTTTGTGTAGAAAGCCTTTAAGTGAGGAGAATAATGTTTATATTTACAATTGAGGCTAAACTGGTTGGCGTTTTATGAGTGAAACAGTTTAAACCCTCCGTATTCTTGTATATACTTCTTTGAAAACTGTGTTATTGCAGTAAAACTCTTAAAATACATGAAGATAGTCCCATGAAAAGATTAGATACGTTTAAGAAACACTGAAATACAAGTCAGTATAGCCGTACCATCTTTAGGCCTTGTTCAATCAAAGAGATTTCAGGTAGAAACCTATAAAATGACTAAAATATTGATAATGTTTACAATTCCGGCAACTTTACTTGGAGTTTTAAGAAGAAAGTTTTCAGACATTACGAATTCCTGTTTATGGAGCTCATACTTTGTGTATAAATCCTTTAAATTAGGAGAATACTGTTTATATTTACAATTGAGGTAAATAGTATGGTGATTTTGAGTGAAACAGTTTAAAACCTGAAGATTCTTGTATATACTCCTATGAGAACAGTGTAATTGTGGTTAAACTCTTAAAATACACAATGATAGTTCAAGGAAATTATTAAGATTGTGTAAGAAACACTTGAAATACAAGTCAATAGAGCCGTACTATATTTATGGCCTTATTCATTTACAGAGATTTCAGGTAGAAACCTGTAAAATGACGAGAATACTGATAATATTTACAATTATGGCTACTTTACTTGTCGTTTTCAGAAGAAAGAGCTTTTAAACATTAAGAATTCCTGTTTATAGACTTCAATTTTTGTGTATAAAGCCTTTAAATGAGGAGAATACTGTTTATATTTACAATTGAGGATAAAATTTTGGCCTGTTTTTAGTGAAACTGTTTAAACCAGGGGTGG